>NC_056739.1:1355673961-1355802589 GCF_019279795.1 Protopterus annectens
GTGTGATTGATATGTTTCACATACCACTTTGCTCCAATGAGCTTGCTTTCTTCCTGACATTCCCCGCTGTGATGTCACCTATCTCCTACTCTGTTACTCCCCCTTATCTAACTCTTACACTACACGGACTGTGCTCATTTGCTATGTGACAGTGTGATTCACTATCCTACCATTCATTTACATAGGATTGCCTACTAATGCTTAGTTACATGTCTTACACTCAGCTTCCCCCCTTAGCAACCACTAGATGGTGGCCATGTTGTTTTTGGTCTGCTAGTCATTGCATTGCAAATCCATGCATTACATAAAACCCACATTTGTGGGTTTCTAACATTCATTTTTCAGTTTTATATAGCGCAGACCGTTTGCGCAGGACTGCGCTGCGTTTAAACATCGCCGATCTCCGAAAAAAAAAATCTTTTTTTTCATGTTTGCATCGGTTTACCATGCCAACGGCCACATATTTGGCCATTGGCATGCTGTCTGTAACATTTGCACACTTTATTTGGAGCTGTCATGGCTCCGTTGTGTTATTTGCAGTAACGTACTCAGTTGTCAACTGAGTACATTTCTGCAACTAACATGACTCTTACATGGGCTGGTTTCAGCTTCGTGGATCACTAATCTACCTCATTTGCATGCCTTTTGGCTGCAAGTGGGGTGATTGCATATCCACGCCCTGCCCGTAAGAGTGCTTTAACTTTCTTACACGGGATTTCGGGCTGTTCCTGGATCGCAATGGCTGCATGGAGTCTTACACGGCTCTTAGACTCCGTGCAAGCCATCGTGAATCCTGCCATATATATATATATATATATATATATATATATATATATATATATATATATATATATGTATATGTATATGTATATATATATATATATATATATATATATATATATATAGATATAGATATAGATATGTGTATATGTATATATATATATATATATATATATGTGTGTGTATATGTATGTAGATATATATATATATTATATATGTATATGTCTGCAACTATATATATATATATATATATATATATATATATATATATATATACATATATATATATATATATATATATATATACATATATATATATATATATATATATATATATATATATATATATATATATATATATATATAAATGTGTGTGTGTGCGTGCGTGTGTCTGTAAAGCAATGTATACCTTGCGCAAATGCACTTACACACACTTACTGGTGTTTATATATGCTTAAACCTGCTTACTAGTAACTTATTCATTATGACACTGACACTTCACTCCAGTTAACTTCTAATTGTTATTTTGCAGGTTATACAGCGGACAGATGTCGCAATATGTTCATGTGCAGATTACCGATGATAAATGGTATGTGATACAGTGGGATTCGGTACGGGAATGTCTGTTCATTAGGCGGTTGCTCTAACCAATACACTATTGCTGTGCTGCTTCATTTGCATATATACCCATGGCTCCTGGTTCCCCAAACACACACCCCAATGCTTCCCTAACACTGCAGTCATCCATTCTCCATTTGGATTCGCGGTATATCCACACCACTACACATTGGCCACCCCTACTCCTATAGACCCATCCCATCGGTTGACTCACTCCATGTATCCTCAGAACTCCCAAACTTTTAGTCCACAAACATTTCATGACATGAGCGACCAAATGGACAATATTCGCAATTTTTGGGTTGTCCCACATGGGACACGCATGCGTTTATGCCAAGATTAGACTCTATACTTCATTATATCCTTACTCCAGTTAACATGACACTACAATAAATTAATAAGTATGACTATGTGGTAACACACACGTTACACATGAAAGCCTAATTATGTATGTGTTCGGCGTATTTCTTTTACAAATAGACCGGTTTATTAATTGGCATTGCTGTAGCAGGCAGATCACAGGAATGATTCCATGTGTGGGAAAGTCCTCACATTTGATTTTTTTCAGCGCAGCACTGACTTTGGACATTGTACACACTTCTGCATTTTAGCAGTATCGTCCCTTCCCTCTTATGCACAACCTATTATTCTATCTACTGTCGAGGTTTGTAAGGGCACATTCATGTTATTTATATCTGCAAATGGAATGAATGTGTTACAGAGAATGTACTTCTACATATTGATGTCTGCATATGTGTATGCATATATACTTATAACGACCTAGCTGACCTCCACGGGGCGGTCCAATTAGAACCAGCCCATCCAACCCTGGCACTCCTGGCTCCATAATTTCGTACCCATAGTTCCTCCACCCCACCCGAGTTCAAAATACATGCATACCATCCATTGTCCAGTTGATATCACAGCCATGACACACCTCCACACATTGCCCTCTCCCGAGCGTTAGGGGCCCTACACGTATGTTGTCCCAACCCACGTATTCTCAGGCTCTCCCACCATTTAGTCCTTGAGCATACCTGCCCTTGCTTGTGTAATGGTCGGATGGCCAAATAGCCTATCAATTTTTGGGTAGTCCCACCAGGGACTACCCTTTGTGTGGAAAGTAAACTTAGCAGATCAACAATGTTACTCCCACTGGTAATATCCTGCCTGTGGTGTGAGTAGCAGTGCTTTGCTCACTCCTGCCCAGCTTGATATGACATACACTGACAGTGCTATATAATACTGAGGTTGCTGTTGATTCCCTTCTCATTCCTTTTGTATGCTTTATTGTTACGTTGTTCTTTCTTCATATATATATATATATGTATATATATATACATATGTGTGTGTGTGTGTGTGCGTGTGTGTGGGTGTGTGTATATATATATATATATATATATATATATACATATATATATATATATATATATATATATATATATATATATATATATATATATATATGTGTGTGTGTGTGTGTGTGTGTGTGTGTATATATATATATATATATATATATATATATATATATATATATATATATATATATATATATATATATGTATATATTATATATCTGTACATACTTATATGCATTTCCTATGCTGGGCACTGCTTAGACCCGCACAATCGCACTCAGACTTGCTTACTGGTACTTATATGTGTTTACTGCTGTTTATTTGTGCTCACACCTGCTTACCAGTGCCTTATTCATTATGACAGTGCCACTTTGCTTGAATGATATTTAAATTAAATATCTCATGCGATACTTTTATGTCGGTTTTACAGCAAAACGACATGCATTCCACATGGAAAATGATATGTGCTATTGTTGGGCTCGAACCATGAATGCCTGTTCGTTAGGCGAATGCTCTAAACAGCACACTATTGACATTTACGTTGATTCCGCATGTGCTTCTCTATTTGACTGAATTTGATGTGTAATCTACGCTCAGCGGAGGGCAATGACAGGCAAACACACTACGCTTTGCTTAAACCTTCGATATTGCAGCAATTCAAATGTATAATAGGGACACAGGGAATCTAATTGTGAAAGTTCTAGGGACAGGGCTCAACATTGCTCTACGTGCTTGTGTGTTTACTACTTCAATTTTGTCTCACTGTTCGTGGACACTCTTGTATGCTTAGCATACATTTCGGTATCTACGGACACTGAATTACTGATGTACTATTAGAGGCAGCCTCTACTAGTAGGCATAGTAGGTTTTGCAACTGTCGGGGCATGTTTACGCCTCCGTAGAGCACTTGTACATGCCCCCTGCACTCACACATGCTTCCTGTGGACATCGAGGGTGTGGTGGTGCACCCTCATACATATTCATATGGCACTACTGCACCATCTGTAGTGCGAATGCTCGGCGGGAGGCTAAAACCGTCCTTGCGCCGAGCTTCTTGAATCCCTCGATGGTTTGTGTTACAGTGCATCGTCAGAGATTTAAAGACATATTTAACTTGAGTCAATACCAGGAGTTTTCCCTTGGCAGATACAGTAAATTGAACCTGGTTATCTACCACAGGCTACAACCTAGTAACAAGCCACAAACTAGTAAGGTGACACCATCAAAGAAAGTGTACCAAGCAGCAGAAAATCCTATGGAAAAGAAGCTCAAACCAATAAAGATGGGAGCTGCAGAACAGAAAGCACTTTATGCAACACAAAATACAAGTAAGCATCCCTCTGAGAATGCTGTCATCATCCCATCTCTGTTATTATTTTCATGATGAGAGCAAAATAATGTACACAGCATTGAATGTGATGCATCAACTAAAAACATGTAGTGTGTCAACACATGCCTTCATTTACAACAGTATACACAAGAAGCAATAAATGCAGTATGTTACAAGATTATTGTGTATCCAGCAGAGAACCAGTGCAAAGGACCAGCAGTAATACAAGAAAATATATCATTGGTCAAGAAGGTCAGAAGGTATAGATATGAGGATATGGACCCAGACTTTCTGAAATATGGATGGGTACATGTTTTTTTTTCTGTTGCTTGCTCTATCATAAGCATGTTACTAGGATGCAAGTGAATAAGGGGTTTGCTTCCTTAGAGGCAGTATTTTGTGAACAGCACCTATGTGGCTAGGTGTACATGAAGCAGCTGACATGCAGTCATGGATAGATACCACTTCAGATACTTGCTCTTGATCCCATAGGATGCCCATATTGCAAGGTTGCAGGTCTGTTATTACATGTCTCAGCCGATCCCCAGCAGTAGTCCATGAAAGCATATAGGACATGTCTGCATAGATTTGTAGAAGGGCTTGGAAATGGCCATGGAACTACTCAGTGGAATTTGACAATCATTTTTGCATGAAGCATCCACATGCCACAAATTATTATTCTGTTGATAAAAACATTGCATGACAGTACACAGGGGCAGAGACATTATCACCTTATAGCAGCTTTCTATGTCATTATGTACAGAGATCAAGACATAGTTAATCCTATGTCTTATGTGGTCAGTGCTTCCACGACCTTTCAGTGTGTCCCATTGAAAAGTGGTACTAATACTAGACTTGCACTAGATGCTGCCTGGATTGCTGTCATGTGGATTACTGGGTTTGTCGGTAGTGTCATATTGCACCATGGATGAGTAAACATCACTCTCACATTGCCAGGAATTATATGTGATGGGAGCTGCATATCTGAAGCCTGTGGATAAGGACCACTTTTATATACATTCCACAAAGCTTGTTGCTGGGGAATGGACTAACCTCCTTTAACTTAGTGTGATTTCAGAAGTGAATGTAATAAGTAAAAGGGTACAGAAAGTGGAATATGGGGTGCTTGACCCACATAGCACAGAAAGTCCCATTTTTACCCATTTTCTGTCTGCATTTTCTGAAAAACAGGCTTTTGCAAAATGTGTCTTTCCTTGTCAATATCCATGCCAACCTCCTGACTCAATCTGCACTATATTTATTTCAGTAAATATGGGAATGACCTACCACCAAGACGAATTTGCACCCTACAAAACAGCAGAGTTAGATCACAGTACTGACCTTGTCATTAGTGCCACCTACCCATCCACTGGGAAAAATCAGTTTTATTTAATGTACAGGGGACATGGAAGGTAGTGAAAGGATGGAGGTGGAATTTAGTGAAAGAGAAGAGCATGGAGGAAACCAGTTGTTCTGGACTATGGGAATTAATTAATCTAGGTAGAGTAAAGTGGTTGGAAGCAGAAACTGTGCATAGTGGCTTAGGATGAAGTGCATATACAGAGGCAAGGTCATGGATTATAACTGCAAGACGCAAAGTTATAGACTAGAATTGGTAGTGAGGAAAGGAAGAGGCAGTGAGGTAGGAGTGTCCAGAAATGTAGTAATACAGAATGTAGTCAAAACGGGGCTACAGAGCCGGAAAAAAGACAAGTAAATTGGTGAAAGTGATCGGGGTCTGAATTAATGAACTACCAATGTCAAATCCCAAGGCAGACTTAGAAAGTAGGACTGGTAAACAGTGTCGCTTATGGAAGCTGACTAGTAAATTATTCATGTGGAAATTGACCAAAGGAAGGAAAGGTGCACAGTGCCATTGATGGATACTGAAATATTGTGAGTATATAAGGAAAATGTAAAGGTGTCTGCAGAATCAAATGAAAGCTTGTGTAGGGAAAGGAAACAGGGAGTGGAGTATGGAAGAGCTGTAGGAATGTGCATGGTCAGATGAAGGTTATAAGATTAGTGAGATGGACAGGCAGGAACTCGGAGGGCAGGGGATGGCCTTTTCACAGATTTTTTTTCAAGACAGTAGGAGAAGATTTGGTAGAGAAGTTACATGTGATGTCTAAAGAAGTACTGAAAGTGTGTGCAGTGGTGGTGGTAAAGAGAGCAGGTAAGTGGCAGTCGTGTTACAGCACAAGTAGAAAACAGACTCAATCCAGGGATGCACTGTTCAGTTTCATTAATTAGGGTGGATGCAAAGGTTTTTGCATAGGTGCTGGCCAGAAGCATTGAATTTTTTCTGCTAAGCTGGTGTTTGATGATGAGTGGTCATTTGGAGAGAGAAATGATCACCAGAATATTGGAAATTGTTCATATAATATATTAGTATACGTGTTCTGTGACAGTGTGGGTGAAGGAACAAAATCAGTTTTATTTAATATTACAGAGGTACAACATATAGTCAGGTGGAACTTTTTGTACAGAGTTTTAAAACAGGTGAATAAAGTAAGGGGTTTAGTTGCAGAGAGGAAGGGGGTCAGTGAAAAGGGAGCATAAAGTATAGATACTTGTTAATGCTTTTAAACAAAAGGAGGTGAAAATGAGAGGTGTTAGGTGATTGAGATGGACAGCTAGATATAGTAGAGGGGAGTAGGGAGATGGTGAAACTTCATCATATTATGGATTATTGCATAACCTTTCTGGATGACTTGCATAATTTGTACATGTTTTTTTTTTACTCAAATGATTTGTATTTTGATGAAATAACACAATAATTTAATACATTCATAACATTCAATAACTATTTACAGTATTTACATTCAGCCTGACAAAAAGGATTCAGATAAAAACATATGTAACTAAATAATAACTTAATATATAAACTATGATAGTTAGGAAGAGTTTGGTTCCATCTGTAGGGTATCAATCAAATTCAAAACTTTCCTCCACGGACTATTAACCAATGGCTTAGGAAAGGTTCTTGGCTCTTTAGTTATTTTCTCCATTAGTATGCATTTCTTCAGTGAACATAGGAATTCCTCCATTGTGGGTGCTACATTAGAGTTCCATCTTCTGGTTATACATTTTCTGACTATTGCTAACATGGTCCACAATAAATACAGGTCATCTTTCTTCATATGACTACTATTAACAACATTGAATAAAATTAAAGACTTTGTCAAAACAAATATATCTGTATACATAGCTTGAAGAAATTTGTTAATCTCATTCCAATATGGTTTAATATTAGTACAGTCATAAAAAATATGATACAGTCAGCATTAGTGGACAGGTGACATCTCCAACATAACATGCTGTTTGAAGAGTTCATTTCTGAAAGTTTCTCAGGTGTCAAAAAGGATCTGTGTAGACATTTCCAATGAAAAATCCTCCAGAATTGTGAATAAGAAGTTAGTTTAACTGAAAGTAAAATGTTTGTTTTGTCTTCCATTGATAAAAATACTTGAAACCCTTTAGTTAGGTATTGCTAGTAAGAATCTTTAGGAGCTGTCTTATAGACAAAGTATTATATAGATATGATAGTTCATTCTTAATATTGATATTATTATATAGGATTCCAAACATCCAGTTTATAATTTTTGGTACGGTTTTAAAGGATGAGGTGTGTACTATTCTACACAGATCCTTAGTGTATGCTGTGACACTCTGAAGAACTAACCAGTCATTAGGGGATAGGCCATAGGTTGACAATATAAGTTGTGTGTTCAAAGTATGTTGGTTTTCTATACATTGAAACCAACAAAATAGGTAACTATTCTCCCATAATCCAAAAATCTCTCTATGCTTTATCAGGGAAATCCCTTGTAATAGTAAATGGTATTAAAAATCTATACCGCAGTATTATATCTAAATTTGCATTGATGAATTTTCTAAAAACATCAACAATATGGTTTATTAGTGTTAGTTTAGTTAATTGTGTGTTACTATACTGTTAATTTATACTTAAATAGTGCCATATCTTATCTTTGTCAGTTACCAAAGCATTTTTTATAAATAATTATCATTCATTAGTATAATGGAATGTAACTGTTTCCAGTTGGAAAAGTATCTAGGATTTATCCAATTCATCACTATTTTAATTTTAGATGCCTTTATATAAGTATCAATCTCTGGGAATTTTAACCCCTCTTGTTCCCATTTTCTGATATGATGAGCATATGCCACTCTACTTCTTTTGGGGTACCATAGGGATTTCATCAGAGTTGAAGTAATTTCTTTAAGGATTTTCATTCCTGGTGGAAGTATAAGAGCCTATGTTATATATAATATTTTAGGTAACAAAACCATTTTTATCAGTTGTAACCTATCATCAAATGTTATAAACATATTATTCCATTTGCTTATCAATGTCTTGATTAAGTCTATGGTTTAGGCATAGTTAAGCTGTAAGGTTTCCCCTATATTCTTACCTAGGACTATTCCTAAATAGTCTATAGTTAAAACTTGGTTTCCAATAATATGATTAACTGGAGCATGTATGTTCTTTTTTTGATTTAATAATAAATATTTTGATTTAGATTTGCTCAAGGAGAGTCCTGAGATTTTTTGAAATTTGTTGTTACTATAGCCACTTCACCTAACACTTCCTTAGAGTTGGGTAAGGTAAGTAGGACATCATCAGCAAACATCATTATTTTAGAAATATATTGTGCATATATATTTATACCTCTTATCTTTGGGTTATTATGTATTAAGATGGCAAGTATTTCTATGGCCAGAGCAAATAGGATAGGGGACATAGGACATCCTTGTCTAGTACCTCTGGTGATTTAGATTACTATGGATGTAAATTGACCTGTGTTGACATATGCTAGAATATTTTCATAGATTTTCTTTATCAGTGTTAAAAAATATGGAGGGGGGGGTCAAATAACTGTAAGACTTTAAATAAATAATCCCAATTTAAGGAGTCAAAGGCCTTTTGAATATCTAGACCTATTATCAGTGCTTCATGGTTTCCTCTATTGAGATAAGCTATTAGTGGTAATGCTCTTTTAATATTATCCTGTGTATGCCTGTTATGTATAAAACCACTTTGGTCTTCATTAATTATTTTAGATATGGATATTTTCAGTCTGTTGACCATAATTGACATAAATAGTTTAGAATCATTATTTATCAAAGAAATTGGTCTATATCAGTTACAATGATTAGACCCCGGGATTCATGAAGCTTGGCGCAAGGACGGCATTAGCCTTGTGCTGACCGTGCAGTGCAGAGATGGAGCAGCAGCACCACATGCATATTAATGAAGGTGCGCTGCCGCAACGTCCATGTGCATAGGAAAAGTGCACCAGTGCAGGGGGTGTAAGTGCTGCACAGAGGCGTGAACATGTCAGCTGCAGACACGCAACCTAAAATGCTGACTAGTACAGCCTGCCTCTAATAATAATCACTCCTATCATGTCTGTGGATACTGAAATGTATGTAAAGCATACAAGACAGTTTTACGAACACCAAAATAAAAAGTAAACACAAAGGCACGTAGCTGAATATTGAGTCCCCTCCCTAGAACAAATTACATTTAAAACCCTGTGCCTGTATTCCATTGTAGTGTTGATTGTTATACCAAGTGGAAGCAAAATGCAGCATGTTAGCCTGCCGCTGCCCTTTGCTAAGCCTAGCCCAATGGTTAGGGTTACCACCTGTCCCACTTTGTGAGGGACAGTCCCTCTCTGGGCAGTTGTGTCCTTACCAAAAATATTAAAAATGTTAAATGTCCTCCGATTGTAGGACATAATTATGTCCCATATTTTATGTAAAAGTTCCATAAAATAGTTATTTCTGTATGTAAAATACCTAAATGTTACAAGAAACAGAATAAGCAACTAAACTGCTACAGCAATAAGCTTTCATTTAGACATAAAACTAAAGTACGATCCTTTGTACTGACCATGGGCATGTGTCGGCCTGTAAAATATGATGTGTGTCCCGAAAATGTCCCACTTTGGTCATTTGAAAAGGTGGCAACCCTACCAATGGTCAGAGCATTCACTCAATATCTGCCCATTCACGGTCCAAGTCATCCTTGTCTGGATGGCCCAAAGATGAATGGGTATTACCCGGGTCTACCTACCATGTCATGAAAGATAAGTATTTGCGTGTACCTATGTGCGTGAAGTACAGCATGTGGAAGATCAAAAATGCTAGGGTCTTCCTCACAACCATATTGGTACCAGAGATATGTAGTGTACACAATGTGTTCTGTTGTCTGTGCCATGGGCCATCAACCAGAGAAGGGATGGATGGTGTGTGTGGAATATGGGGGTGGGGGGTGACGGGTAATGTAATAATTCGCCAAGGGGAGACTGGGTCGGATGCACAATAGGTGAACTGGAGGTGTACGAGGGAGCAGTGGGTGAATCAGAAAGAAAACCAAAGAACAAACATTCACATCTGCAATACAACCTGACAGGCCATACTGCAGAACACAATCCCACAAACATATGAACATTAAAATGTGCGATACACATGTACAGAAACGTTACCGGCTCACACCCACATAATGGTCTGGCCTGAACTGAGCCATCCAACCCCAACACACCTGGATACATAATTGAATACCCATCATCCCCTCCACAGCACACCCCCCTTCCTGAATGTCCACCAAAACCACCCATACTCGGGCTGCTAGCTTGGCGCAGCCATATCTGCACATAGTGACCCCTACTCATATCTAGTAGGCAGTCTCACCCTAGGCATTTTCAGGATTGCAAACTATGTATCCCTTGCATGTATAACCCTCCCTCATTTTCGTAAAGCCAAAAGAATGAAAGTCATTGGTCCCCAAAATTTTTGGCTATCCCTCATGGGATAAGTATCTGTTCTAAAGATTAGACTTGGTGGCCCGACACAATGTCCAGTCCTGTAGACATCTGGACACAAGTTGTATGAGCAGTAGTTGTCCATAACCCTGCTCAGCCTCCAGCCGGTCCTGCAGAACCTACGACCTGGGATTAAACACCTGACCGTGATGCACGTCTCCCTACGTGCATTATCGGAAATATATACCTTTCACATGTTCACATGAAGCATCCCCATAGCCATCTTCCAAATAGTACATGTCCACAAATTGTATACCCCGTCCAGGTTCCTCATCGTAATGATGCACACAACCCCTGTATACAAACAGTACAGGTACCTCCCGTATGCAGTCGTTCATATACATGGCCATGTATAACTCCAGATATGTAGTCATATATCTGTAAATGTACATACTTATATTCACATAGCTACACATCACACATACATGCATATAAGTAGTTGTCAAGTATGTGTCCAATTCATAAATATGTATACTTGCAAATGTATACATATAAGTCTCAGAAACATATGAACAGTAACTTGTACTATACATATGTACACCACCCGACTGTCACATTTGTTGTCAGAACTGTGGAATGGCTGTAGTAAAGTCATATATCCTAATTACCATCCATAGAGAATGTATCACGGATGGTTTAGTGGTAAAACCAGTGACTATGGTGTTCCTGTTCCAGGTTCCAAGCCATGCAAGGGTTAATTTTATATGATGGCCACAATAATGGCAGTCAGATATAGGGTGACTAAGGTGCTTTAAAGCAGATGTAAGCGGGTATGCAAGCGTGTATGCCCGACGGTAAGTGGCTGTCATTCAACAGTATGGGAAATGTAAATAAGCATGTAGGTGTATATGCATGTGTATGTACAGACAGATATATATATATATATATATATATATATATATATATATATATATATATATATATATATATATATGAAGAATGAACATGGTCACAATATAGCAGTCATAATGAATGTGAAGGGAAACAGCAGCGGAACCCCCCATAATATTTAGTGCTGTCATATCAAGTTGCCCAGAGGTGAGCAAACCTCTGCATCTCCAACCACAGGTAGGATGCTAAAAGTGGAACTAACTATGTCCCCATGCTAAGTCTGACTTTCAAACAGGTACAGGGCAGTCCCAGTCAACAGTCAGATGAGCCAAAAACCAGAAGACTAATTGAACACCCTGACCATTATATGAACGTATGTCCCAGGACTATAAGCTTGGGATGTCTGAATATACTTGGAGTGAGCCAACATATGGGACGTGTCTAGAGCAGTAGGGAATGGCGCATGTGTAGTAGTGCAGTTTTCCCAACAGGAAAATGGATGCCTGCTGTGTTAGTGAAGTGTTGAGGCGTGTGTTCGGGTAACTATGAACCATGGGTATACATATAAATGAAGCAGAACACCAATAGTGTAGTGGTTAGAGCATCCGACTATCGAGCAGACATTGCTGGTTCAACTGCAGCACACACCATTTATGACGCATAATCCGTATACGAGCATATCTTGCTAATTTTATGCTGTATAATGATATAATACCATTGAAATGTGAACTGGGGTGACGTATCACAGTAAGAATGCAGAAGGTTTTTGCGTGACGTGAATCGGCGGTTAAATGGAAAACCACAGCTGAAAAGTGTTGTACTCACCCTTTGTCCAATGGCCCTTGTTCTGCCCAGCAACACAATAAACCGCGTTGGCCAGGCCCAACGCCAGGACCCTACACATCACAATCAATGTGATTTACCACTAAGCCACGGCAGTTATACCTAACTTTGATGTTATCACAAACATAGCAGACAGCACAGTCATTCAACAGTATGATCAAAGTAATTAAATCATATAGATGTGTATGCATGCGTACGTACACACACACACACACATATATATATATATATATATATATATATATATATATATATATATATATATATATATATATAGGGTTACCACCTGTCCCACTTTGCGAGGGACAGTCCCTCTTTGGGCAGTTGTGTCCTGTAAAAATATTGTAAAATGGCAGATGTCCTGAGATTTAATGACAAAATTATTTCCTATATTTATGTAATAGTTGCATAAAACAGTTATTCTGTATCTGAAACACCTAAATGTTATAAGAAACAGAATAAGCAACTAAAATGCTACAAGAATAAGCTGTCATTTAGGCAAAAAAGTGAGGTTCTGTCCTTTGTACTGGCTGTGGGTATGTTTCGGCCTGCAAAATCTGATGTTTGTACCAAAAATGTCCCACTTTGGGCATTTGAAAAGGTGGCAACCCTACATATATATATATATATATATATATATATATATATATATATATATATATATATATATATATATATATATATATATATATATATATATATATATATATATATATATATATATATATATATATATATCTACAGAACGAACATGGGAACAAGAAAGCATTCATAATGAATGCGAAGGAAAACAGCAGCGGAACACCCGTATTATCTAGTGCTGACATATCAAGCTGGCCAGAGGTGGCCAAAATCCCTGCATCTCTAACCACAGGTAGGATGCTAACAGTGGGAGTAACCTTGTCCATGTGCTAAATCTGACTTTCAAATGGGTACAGGGCAGTCCCGGTCCCCAGTCGGACAAGCCTAAACCCAGATGACCACATGAACACCCTGACAATCAAACACACGTATGTGCCAGGACTATAGGCTTTGGAGGTCTGAATATACTTTGAGTGAGTCAACATGCGGCACGGGTCCAGAGCAGTAGGGAATGGCGCATGTGTAGTAGTGCAGTTTTCCCAACAGGAAAATGGATGCCTGCTGTGTTAGTGAAGTGTTGAGGCATGTGTTTGGGTAACTATGAACCATGGGTATACATATAAATGAAGCAGAACACCAATAGTGTAGTGGTTAGAGCATCCGCCTAATGAACAGGCATTCACGGTTCAAGTTCGACTATAGCACATATCATTTTCCTTGTGGAATGAATGTCATTCTGCTGTAAAGCCGACATTAAAACATGTAAAAGTGAATGTGAGTATCGCATGGGACTATTAACCAGATCCCTTCAATCAAAGTGGTACTGTCATAATGAATAAGGCACAAGTAAGCACAAATAAGCAGCAGTAAACATATGTAACACACAGTAAGCATATGCGAGTGCGCTTGCGTGGGTGTAAGCAGCGCCCAGCATAGGAAATGTATATATGTATGTACAGATGTAACATATATACATATATATAAATATATACATATATATATATATATATATATATATATATATATATATATATATGAAGAATGAACATCGTAACAATAAAGCATACACAAGGGATGTGAAGGGAATCAAGAGCAACTATGGTATTATATAGTGCTGTCAGCATATGTCATAAAAAGCTGCCCAGGAGTGAGCAGAGCACTGCTACTCACACCACAGGCAGGGTTTTACCAGTGGGAGTAACATCGTTGAATTGCTAAGTCTACTTTACACACAGACAGAAAGTAGTCCATGCTGGGATGACCAAAAATTGTAAAGCACAAATGGCCATAATCCATAACCCCATGAAGGGCAGGTATGTTCAAATATTACATGGTGGGAGAGCCTGTGAATACACGAGGTGGGACAACATATGTGTAGGGGCCCTAATGCTTTGGAGAGGGCAATGTGTAGAGGTGTGTCATGGCTGCGATAACAAGTGGATAATGGAAGTTACGCGTGTAAGTTTAACACAGGTGGGGTGGAGGAACTATGGGTCTGAAATTATGGATCCAGGCATGCCAGGATTGGATGGTCTGGTTCTAACTGGACCACACCATGGAGGTCAGCATGTTCGTAATAGGTATATATGCATACACACATGCAGACAACAATATGAAGAAGTACATTCTCTGTAACACATGCATTCCATTTGTAGACATAAATAATAGGAATGTGCACATACAAACATCAACAGTAGATGTAATAATAGGCTGTGCAGAAGAGGGATGGGATGAAACTGCTAGAATGCAGAGGCATGTACAGTGTCCAAAGTCAGTGCTGTGCTGAGGATAATCCAATGTGAGGGCTTCCCCACACATGGAATCCTTCCTGTGATCTGCCCGGTACGGCAACGACAAGTACATAACTGGTCTAATTGTAAAAGAAATACTCTGAACACGTACATAACTAGGCTCCCATGTGTAACGTGTGTGATACCCCATAGTCATATATATTAATGAAATGTAGTGTCATGTTAACAGGAGTAAAGATGTAATAAAGCATAGAGTCTAATCCTGCCATAAACACTTGCATGTCCCATGTGGGTCAGCCCAATAATAGCAAAAAGTATTCCTTTGGTCGCTCACATCACCAATGTTCATGGACTAAACATATGGGAGGTCGGAGGATACGTGGAGTGAGTAAACCGATGGGATGGCTCTATAGGAGTAGGGTGTGGCCAGTGTGTAGTGGTGTTGATACACCGCGAATCCGACAGGAGAATGGATGACAGCAGTGTTAGGGAGGCATTGGGGTGTGTTTGGGGAACCAGGAGCCATGGGTATATGGGTATATATGCATATGGAGTGGCACAGCAATAGTGCATTCGTTAGAGCAACCCCCTAATGAACAGACATTCTCATACCGAATCACACTGTATCACATTCCAATTACCATCGGTAATCCATACATGAACATATTGCGACATCTGTCCGCTGTATAACATGCTAAATACCGATTACAAGATAACTGGAGTGAAGTGTCGGTGTCATAATGAATAAGGCACTAGTATGCTGGTGAAGCATATATAAACACCATTACGCATGTGTAAGTGCGTATGCGCGGGGAATGTATTGGTTTACAGACACACAGATATATATATATATATATATATATATATATATATATATATATATATATATATATATATATATATATATATATATATATATATATATATATATATATATATATATATATACATATATATATATATATATATATATATATATATATATATATATATAGATATATAGATATATATATATATATATATATATATATATATATATATATATATATATACATATATATATATATATATATATATATATATATATATATATATATATATATATATGTGTGTGTGTGTGTGTGTGTGTGTGTGTGTGTGTGTGTGCGTAGATATATAGATATACAACTATGATAGGAAAAAGCACACAGGCATGACATATGTTCACAGGCTATGGTAATGGAAGTGAGGAGCCCAGGCAAGACACATAACACACGCAGCATGCTCTTCCACCCCCCCCTACAGCCGGACACGGGAACTATACACTCAATCAATGTAAAGTGTCCACTGCTCCTCAGACCACAGGCAGGATACAACCGCGGGGGAGACACAGTGCACCCATGGATTCTAATCATGGAACACATACTGGAGCGTCCCTTGTGGGACACCCCAAAAATTGGCCAAACCATACGATTGTGATAGATCATCCATTTTGTCCATGGTGTATATAGACTCAGAATACAAGGGTGGGTAACCCTGATTACCCATGGGCCGAGACAATTGTATGAAATGGGTCTTGTGAAGTGGAGAGTGGGCAGCGTGTAGTGGTTTGTCCAGAACCGACCAGGTCCCAGAGTAAGGATGGGTGCTGTTGAAGAGGCGGGGGTGGGGGGAACTATGGGTAGCTACTTATGGGTCTAGATGTGCAGGTGTTGGCTGATTTTGGCCAATATGGACAGCCCTAGGGATGCAAGCGAATGTGTTCATTGGGCAGAGGCATCACCCAATGAGCAGCCACACTCACTGCGAGACCCACTAAAGCAAAGTGTAATCTATATGGCAAGGAACGGAATAACCAGATGTAGACATATATAAGTAGAGCTATGTGTGTGTATATGCACCCATAGCGAGATAGAGATATGCTTCTCCCTCAATGTAGTACGAATGTATACATACAGAGAAAGAATACATATACATACCCACATATGAATCTATATATATACAGACAACCATAGACCCATATGTCATTAGATTATATATATATATATATATATATATATATATATATATATATATATATATATATATATATATATATATATAGATATATATATATATATATATATATATATATATAGACAGCAAGATATGAATATACATGTATGCATACATATGCAGATATATCTGTATATATTAATGTAAATATATATATATATATATATATATATATATATATATATATATATATATGTTACAGTAAATATACACATGTATATACCTAGGATATGATACAGCAGTTACGGGTAACATATGTTCACAGGCCGGGCATATGTTGGTGGGAGGTCCAATAAACAAATGTGTACCCCCCACCCCCCCAGCTAGGCCGGTGAGACATACAGACATGCAATAAAGGTAAATACACCACTGCTTCCCAGACCACCAGCAGGAAACTACCAGTGGGAGAGATCTGCAAGGTCTACACTTGAAACATGGACATCGATGTCCCTTGTGGGACACCAAAAATTAGTGATTGGAGCCAGGCCCTGTAATGATTGATGCGACCAGGCTGTAGATGTACACGGACCAGTAGGTTGTGCAAGCCTGATAACACATGGGTTGACACAACGTATGACATGTGTCCCGACACAGGGAGAGTGGGCAGTGTGTAGTGGTGTGTTTATACCCCACCTGCACCCACAGTAAGGATGAGTGCTGTAGAGGAGTGGCAGGTAGGGGAACTATGGGTATGCGATTATGGGCCTAGGCATGCAGGTGTTGGCTGGCAGAGCCATATTAGGACCGCCCCGTGGATGTAAGTAATATTCTGATGTGGGCATAGCAGATGCCCATACCTCCCAAACCCTAAGAGCACATCCACTGGATAGTCCGTAAACCATTGGGGGAACACATAGGGACCATACCATTGAACTGTCCCCGATTACCAGGGACATCCGTGATTACGACTCAGAATCTAACTCTGTCCCACCTAAACCCTCCTAGAACTAGTGATATTAGGAGGAAAGGTGGTGGAATACACGTAATGAATAATGACAACATGTAAGAGTCATAAACAGCATGTACCTCAGACAATGTGTATGAATACATATGCTCTGGGTCTGTCAATGTGTCAGGTTAATAGCACCAAACTTCTAAATGTGTCCCTGAGGTTGTTATGCAGTGTCCCTGATTCAGTGTTCATTCTTCCCCATTCGTATGAGAGGTCTGATAGTGACAGAAAGTGCATATTCCACCAAATAACTTAGAAAGGTGATAGAATAATAGGTTGGGGTTACCACCTGTCCACCTTTGTGAGGGACACTCCCCTTTGGGCAGTTGTGTCCTGCAAAATAATTGAAATTATGGCAAATGTCCTGAGATTTTAGGACAAAGATTTCCTATATTGTCTGTAGTAGTTGCATAAAACAATTATTTTGTATCTGAAACACCTAAATGTTATAAGAAACAGTATAAGCAACTATAATGCTACAAGAATAAGCTTTTATTTAGGCAAAACAGTGAAGTACTTTCCTTTGTACTGGCTGTGGGTATGTTTTGCCCTGCAAAATCTGACGTCTCTACATAAAGGTCCCATAGGGTTGCCACCTTTTCAAATGCCCAAAGTGGGACATGTTCTGTAGAAATGTCAGATTTTCCAGGACAAAACATACCTACAGCCATGCATAGTACAGAACTTTACTTTTTTGCACAAATAAAAGCTTATTCTAGTAACATTTGAATTGCTTATGCTACTTCACATAACATATAGAAGTTTCATATATAAAATAACTGTTTTATGCAACTATTAAAGAAAACTTAGGAAATATTTTTGTCCTGAAATCTCAGGACATTTGCTATTTTTTGACTTTTTGCAGGACACAACTGCCTAAAGAGGGACTGGGGACTGTCCCTCACAAAGTGGGACAGGTGGTAACCCTAAAGTCCCACCTTGGGCAATTGAAAAGGTGGCAACCCTATAATAGGTATGCGGTAGCATGACTTGGCCAACGGATGTGGGTCTCAAAACCCAATTACTTGTCTGTATTGAAGAGTCTTGGTTCCCATGTATCAGCCAGATGGGAGCAGATTGTAAGAGGAACACACAAATAATATGATTAAATCACTGGACAGGCCGCCGATTCCGTACAGTCGAATGGCATGCCGTCGCCTAATGGGCAGCCATTCCCGATACTGTAGGCATGTAATCCAATGTAATAGGCATCACAAGGTAATATTGTGGTCCTCGCTCCCACCCAGGGGTGTGAGTGTCAGATGCAAGCACCAATGTCGGTGCATTTGCAAGTGCAGGAGCGAGTGGGTGTAAGCCTGTTTGGCTACCAGTATGCGAGTATTGCACTGGTAAAGCAATGTAGAGGCTAACCGAGTGTAAGAAGCTGTAACCAGAGGTTAGCATTGCTTAACACCATGCAAACCCATGCACACCCACTCACAACTGCTTTAATGTGCCTTACTCCCTCCGTATCCAATGGCCTTGTTCTGCCCTGCAACCAAATAAACGTCCTCTGCAAGGCTCGGAACCAGGACCCTGCACACACAGCTAATGTGATTTACCAATACGCCATGGCAGATATACAGACAATGGACAGTACCACAAACATATCATACAGTGCAGTCATTCAACAGTATAGGAATGTATCCCATCATGTAGATGTATATGTGAGTGTTTATGTCCAGCATATAGGTACATACATATATAGAGATATATCAGGAACATACCATGTGGCAACAAAGCATTACAAATGAATGAAATGGGAAACACCAGCGATGCCTGTATTATGTAGTGGTGTTGTTCTATGTAATCTCAAGACTCCCTCAGACAGACATGTGTCATTCATACACACAAACAGTTGTACATTGGCCGTATACATCACTCTGTGCATGTAATGTACATTAACACAACAGTACCTGTCCAATCATTATGTGTGAACAGTACTCTTGCAAGGTGCTGTGTGCAACATCATCATCATGATAAAGGTAAATGGGGTAACCATAGAGGGACTGGTAGTGTTGTGTGTACAATGGGGTCATCCTCATCACGTGTACCTGGACCATTTAGGAGTGATGTGCATACCAGGATCGTGCACCTGAGGGACAGGGGTGAGGATAACAGGAGTATGTTGTGATGCATATTACAAGGGTTACATGTGTCCAGTGGGCACGTGTGTGAAATGGACAGCTATGTATAGGGCAGATGTTGTCCTAGGAGCTGATTGGCCTTATGTTTCCATAGGGTGAGGGTCGGATGTGGGGGAAGGAGAGTAGGTATGGCCGTGGAGGATAGGTAGGGTAGGATCACAGACAAGACAGCATACAGGGTTGGTATATGACACATGTGGGGGATACACCTCAGACAGGGATGGGTGTTCAGCATTCACAAGCCCATGGGAACAGTGGGACAGAGGTCCCCAGCCATGGGCAGCCACCACTGCACCTAAACAGCTGCAAAGGAGGCAGTGCTGGGGGCTGTCCAGGAGGGGCAGCATCACCCTGTAAATGTGACACTCTGCCCTTGAGCTTGCGTATCTGGCTTCAGAACCCCTTAGTGAGCCCCCAACGCAACACGTCTGGGACCGCACAACAGCAGACATGTACCTGTCTGGTCCTGCTCCCAGGGGGGACATGCCCCATCCTCAGTGGTGGTACCACCAGAAGGTGGTGCAGAGCCAACAGAGGTTGATGTCCAAGGCTGGGCCCCAGATGTGCTAGTGCCCGGTGCCATGGTCAGCTGAAGTGGGACAGGAGGTTCTGCCGGGACCTCCCAACCCATTCAGCCTATGGTGTTGCAGTTTAAACCCACATATGGCTTAGTGATAGACAACAGCATACAGGATTACCTACAACAGTATGCATAGATATCACCATCAACCCAACACAACAGATGGTATACATTTGCAGAGGGAGCACAACACATGCATATATACTGCATGCCATCTGTACAATGTGTAGTAGACGTGTGACCGCAGCTATGAACAGTTGCCCATTATTGGCTTGTCACTGGGAACCCCAGACAGTGTCTGTCATACCACTGTTTCATGTGACATATGTCCAGTCAGGGATGCGATGGCAGTAACACATCCCTATCATCATGTACTGTCTGCAATCCTCACACTATGCTCCTGCTGTGCACAGATGTGTGTTCAGTGTGTAACACAGGAAACAAATGGTTCCACACACTGACCAGTTCACAGATGGCCCTACAGATGGGGTCCCTCATGAACAGAGTACTGTCATGTCTGTATTAAAACATGCAGAATAGCCATTACCACACACAACATGTTAAACAGGCAGTAGTCTCAATGCAGCATAGCTACACTTACATGCTGTAGTCATGTGTGGCACATCACCCTCCTGTCTTTAGGCTATTTCCCACTGTGTATGATGTTTGAGGTACATCCAGATATCATCTGTGATGCCGTTTCAGAACACCACATCCAGGTACCACTCACAGCGACTGTCATGGCCAAATACCAACATGTTTTTCCTAGATAGTGTACTGTGTTTATCATGCGAATGGCTATGGGAACACCATCACAGCTGTTCCACATGCAATCAGCTAGAGGAGGACTGCAATAGGTGCAGAGGCCATCACCTGATCATGTCCATCACTTACAATACACATGCTGCTGCTGAGCAGGTGTACACCTTCACATCCACCAGAGAGTGTGTGGGTGGGACAGGCAAAGTACACCAGAGAAGGGCTTGGAGACTTAACCCTAAGCATCATCTGCCACATGCCTAACAGTACAGGGGTCAAACCCCTGACTGACTAGTCATTACTATTACATGTGCATGACGTTACTACATGTGCCACAAAGTGACATGTTGCTGTGCTGTAAGAACATATATGTGTGTAGGTGAGTGACATCTGCAACAGAGATATAGTAGACATACATTAGGTGTGGCACACATGGCTGTCCACATGAACGGATGCCATTGTCACCACAACCACACTCTCTAATGGACTCACATTGACACTCTTTGCCAGGGCCACAAATACACAACCTAACTACTTAGTTTGCCACACTGCAGTAATGCACAGGACTACATGCACCACAGGGGATATCTGGAGGTTCTATGGGCTAGGGCATGTGAAAGTGTTTGACATCTGTTGGTATGCCAATGAGGGTTATACTGGGAGTGACTGTGGTTGGGAGCATCATAACCCACATGCAGACACAAGGTGCCAGTACTGACATGCATGTATGCATTGCTTCATGGGTGTGTAGTGGTTGGCTGTGCAAGATGGCTGTACAAGGCTGGGTGAGGGGTAATCCTTGGCATCATGTCACCCGACAATGGTGTGCAGTGCGGTACAGGGGTGTAGTGTCTGCAATGTCCCACACAGATGGGTACTGCATGATCTGCCCTGACATCCTGGTTACCAATGTGTATGGCCATAGCTTTGCAATGCATGCCATGTCTGTGTTTGATAGTCCTTCACATGGACATTGCCTGGGATGTGCATGTCCCACAATACTGTACAGTGACATGTACAGGTGTACCTGGTTTGGCAGGCACATGTTGTGTACACAGACTGTTATCCCCCGATATGCCAATACTGGCCTGGTGTGGCAAAACCTGCTTATAGTGAGCAGGTCGACCCTGCACCTGCATTGATAGTATGATACAGGTATTCCCTGGTGTCAGTGGCATTGGTCCATACAGGGCACATGTGTATGGCATTGTATGGCCTCTGTGGATCACATTTGATGGCACCACATATGTTGCAGGCATCCAGTGGGAACATAGTGAAGGCACAATGTCCACAAATATGTGCCTATTGTACCACTGTACAGGGTGCCATGTCCTCTGCAGCCCACTGCATTCACACCATGCCTACTATCTGTCATCAATGTGCATGGTACTAGCAACATAGCGGGATATCCTAGGCAAGTGTGTTTGTGCATGGCACATGGGTGCAGGACATATACTGGGTACTAGTAGGGTTGCATACTTTGTTCACCAGGCCTTTTGCCAGATGTAGGGGTATGGCTTGCCAACACAGTCCCATGGCTGACTGACAGCTGTACTCCTCGTGAGGTGGCCAATGTGTCATAAGATGGACACCATATAGGAAAACTACAAAATCCACTCCCCAACATGTCCAGTGGTTAGACACTCACAGCCACCTCTACACAGGCTCTGACAGCCAAACACACACACACTTGCCATGTCCTGTATATGAACCCCTACCTACCATATCACACTGCAGCAATATGCTTTTAGGGCATGCACTATGGTGAATACTGGGTTACAGCATACCTAGGTGGGTGACAACAGCAGGATTGACAAAGGTGGTCATGTGATTTGTACAGAGAGTGCATACTCTACAAAGCACTGTACTTGTCTCACACAGGCAGACACACACACACACACACACACACACACACACACACACACACACACACACACACACACACACACACAGTTGGCAAGTCTGGGATTAGAACACTGACCTAACTACTTTATCACACTACAGCATTACACAGTTACAGAATGCTACCAAGATTACTGGGTTACAGTACTCCCAGAGGTGTATTTCTAGGTGGGTGACATCATCAGCCTTGCCAAAGGTGGGTATAGGAATGGTATGGAGTGTGAGCAGTCTAAAAGCATTATTCAGTCCTCAGGCAGATGGGGACAAACACACACACACACACACACACACACACACACACACACACACACACACACACACTTGGCAAGTCTGGGATTAGAACACCAACCTAACTACTTTATCACACTACAGCATTACACAGTTACAGAACATGCTACCAAGATTACTGGGTCACAGCACTCCCAGAGGTGTATTTCTAGGTGGGTGACATCATCAGCCTTGCCAAAGGTGGGTATAGGAATTGTATGGAGTGTGAGCAGTCTAAAAGCATTATTCAGTCCTCAGGCAGATGGGGACAAACACACACACACACACACACACACACACTTGGCAAGTCTGGGATTAGAACACCGACCTAACTACTTTATCACACTACAGCATTATGCAGTTACAGAATGCGCTACCAAGATTACTGGGTCACAGCACTCCCAGAGGTGTATTTCTAGGTGGGTGACATCATCAGCCTTGCCAAAGGTGGGTATAGGAATTGTATGGAGTGTGAGCAGTCTAAAAGCATTATTCAGTCCTCAGGCAGATGGAGACAAACACACACACACACACACACACACACACACACACACACACACACACACACACACACACACACACCAGTGGTGGGAACAGAACACCTGCCTATCTACAGATCACTATTACAATACTACATAGTTACAAGTTGTGCCACACAGACTACACATTTCAAGGCTGTCATTATGACCTTCTAGGAATGCAGACATCAACAGGGATGCTGGCAGTTAAGATGTACATACCTGTGAACCTGTGTGTTTAAAGTAGGAATCCATCCTGACCTGGAGTATGCCCATCTGTGGAATGGATGACTACTATCACTATACAGGGTTACAATGGCCATGCCCATACACATAGAGGCACATAACCGACACAAGGTGTCACTGGGCATGCTCACACACTTAGTAGCACAGGGCTGTTCGGAATGCACTATGTGTCCATCTACACAAGGTTATACTGGGCATGCTCATACACTTAGTAGCACAGGGCTGTCTGGGATGCACTCTGATTCTAAACACGGAAGGCCACAGTGGCCATGCTATTACAGTTAGACATAAAGAACACATTGTAATGGACTCTGGTGTTAGTAGTTGTCATTGTTAGCAGGAATGCTGCACTACATATATCTGACACCGGTCTTATACACAATGTCTGCTGCTGTCCGTCACCTTAGATGTACCATTCTATACCAAGCACAATACTACCACTCACAGTGATGTCTTGCTAGGAGTGGCAACTGCTTGACCAACACAATGAGCCAATGTCCTGCTGTAATTACGAGGTTGTCCAGTGTTTGTCATTCTGGGATGACATGACTGAAAGTAGACAGGCCTTTGTCACATATCACATGCATCCATGATTCAAGGGAGTGGGGATAATACCTAAGTCGCATTCACCCATATAGTGCCATTCCAAGGCAAATGTCCTAAACACAGGATAACACCCTGACACCTAGAGGACAACTGCATTGTATGCTTATGCTAACCAGTGCTAGATGTGTAGTGTCCATAATCACAGCTGCTCACTGTAGATCCAACAATGGGGAGTACTGACATCTGTGCAGTGAGGAACACCTGGCTGAAGGCTCTGTAGTGCACAATAGCACTACCACCATATACCTCAGAACCAGACATGTGGGCCATAACACAGGTACAGACCACTCCAGGTGGTGGTGTCCCCACATACATAAAGGCCACTCACATGTACTGACCAGTACTCCCACAAAAGGCATCACAGATGAGTCAGGTGCAGGACACAGTGTCAAATGCTGCATTCTAGGATGTAACCCTCAGACACCACCATGCCCTCGGACCACCAACACACATCCATACATGTGGTAGGACATATAATAGTACACCACCATGTGACCCTTGACCAGTGGACTGTACCAAGCTCTACATCAACTGTGCAGAGTACCCATGTACTGACACAGTTGCATCATGTGTTATGCAATGCAATGATACCACTGTCTGTAACCAGGTCAGCTGTACACATACCAGGGGCCTCGGTTATTTACAGCATTAGCAGATGACTGTTGCTGTACACCAGTAAACACCCTCATGTTTGGATATGACATACATGTACCTGCCCTGGATATGTACATGCCACACACATACAACATATATGTAAATAGCATAGCTGTTGTTGTCCTTTGTGCAGACAGGTGGCTACAGCCATTACACACATGCACATGGAATGTAGGTCCATGGCTGCTGAATGCTAACAGTACATAAGGTGTGATATCAATGTTGACAGAGGTAACATTCCCTCTGTACTGGTCACCCATTACACCTATCATATCATACAACAGTCCATGTGTCATGTATGTCATTACACATGTCCACCAATTGCAATGCCTACAAACATGCCCAAATGACAGGATTGTAGGACCTACACACATGTACATGTAGTGGTGTGCATTCAGATACCATGCGTGTGCAGTTGCTGATGTATGCAGGTGACGTGTCTTAGTACATCATGCAGTTGCAATGCAGCCTCAACATTGCCAACTGTATATGGTGATATGCTGAAAGTATGGAAAGATGTACCTCAGGTATGGACAGATGTGTGGACATAACTAAGTGGTGGGGCATCTTTGCAGATGGATGTTTGCTGAGGACAGCTCACAGGTGTGTCACAAGTGGTCCTACAATAACCTGTGTAACCGGTAAGCAATGGTTTCATTAATTGAAGGGCAACACACACAACATAGACAGCGGTCAGGGTGACACCGAAGGTAAATCACTTGACACCTGTAACAGTTAAGACCTCCCATGTGCATATATCAGCACAGTTGCCAAAGGAAGCATCAGTACACTTTGTAATGCATGCAATACTGCTGTAAGTCTGTCATACATATCATGAGATAGGCAGGTGTTTGATTCACAGTACTGGCATGTGTGGTTGCATGTGTGTCCATATATGTCACATATGGTGGGGAATACATCTCAATTGTTACTCACTCTCCTGTACACTGTTGTAGACATCTGTACAGACTGCAATGTAGAAAGCAGGACATAGGCAGGGGTGTGTATCTCACACATGTGAGGTATCTGTATGTGCGTGACATAGGTGTATTCAATAGTGAATGCCACAGTGTGTGTGTGTGTGTGTGTGTGTGTGTGTGTGTGTGTGTGTGTGTGTGTGTGTGTGTGTATGTATGGCTGTCTGGTCCCTGGAGTGAGGATGTATGTTACCATAGTGAACTGATAAGACCCCTCCCCCCATCCAGGTGATGCAATCTACTATCCGTGTTGATGTCCCTGATCTTAGGCCATACTGACTACCTGTACATGTGTATTCTCTGTGGCGCATCATGTAGGTGCACAGTACTGTAATGATGATTTGCACATAGGCAGGGGTCCTCACCTCAACAGTAGCAACTGTGTGTGTGAGTGTGTGTTACTGTGTCAGTGAATCCATGAGTGTGTGGGTGTGTTACTGTGTCACTGAATACATGTGTGTCAATACCTGAGTGTGTGGGTGCAGTTGTGTGTTCGCATCCTGTCATGGGAATGTGTATTACTGCTTCCCAATGAGGCATCACACTTCCCACTGGCCTCTACCCTTGTCATCAGCTAGACCGCTCTCTTACCTCACCACTCCATGTAACTGTACCTGTGATGTCACCCAGTATGGATGTCACGTCTGTAGCCACAGTAGCTTAATACACAGCTATCATGCTCTTGGATCAGTAGACATGTTTGGAACGTGGGACATTCTAACTGTGATGTGGAAGCTACAAGGTGCATGCTGGTATTTTCATACATACCTGTGAGTAGTCCACATTTACATATGGGACACTAACTGCAAACACTGACATCCACCGGCACATGCAATTAGACCTGAAGGAGGAAAGCAGAACATCATGACCAACATGCAGTTACTGTTGTTACACAAGACACATACTGTTAACAGTATGAAATGCATTGTACACCTGTACTACATGGTATGTCTGCTGCCTGTCAACAGTACACAACAATTGTAATCTACACTTATCTTCCTAGTCTGTTCACCCTGTGCATCAGACCATATGAGCATGTCCCTGCACCGATGGTGTGGATGACAGGGATGTGGCACAGGCATCATCATATGCACAGGGTGATAATGTTTGCCAGAGGCCTAGGCTGCACCATTGGATGACATCATGTGTGTGGGTTAGGGCCTTTGATCTAATTGGGCGTGTGTGGATGTTATGCATGTGTGTGTTGCAGTGCCCTACATATGTTTCTGGTGTGTGTGTGTATGTATGCACACAGTTCTGGCATGTGTCTGGCCTACACAGGGGTATTATTGACAGCTGCAGACTGTACAGGCCAGGTTTTACAGTTCACGGTGTCCGGCCATGGCCACATGACCTGTGCCTGCCAGGGGTTGCACGGGCACTACCAGGCAGAGGTGCAGATTGGGTACTGTCTGATGACACATGTCCACTGGAACTGTGTCCCTGTTGGGACCATCCAGGGCCACGTGCACATGGCCTGCTGTGTCGTGGTGTGGACAGCACAGCACCAGCTGCACTGCTGCTGCTACTGCCACTATGGGAGTGGGCATGTGAGGTAGCTCATTCACATAGACCTGAAACAGGTGATGTAGCAGGCCTACATCCACGTGCCTGATGCCTCACTCCTACCAGATGTTCCAACACAGACAGCTCACGCTCGCGGATTGTCATGCCATGGTCAAGGACTCCAACCATGTCACCCAATCATCTATCCAAAGCTTCAGCAATCTGCTGTTGAGCATTTACCATTGCCTGGATGTTGTTGTTTAAAGAATGGACAGCAGCCCTCTGAAGCCTCTGATCTTCTCTGTTGTGCCATTCAGCACATGCCTGTGCCTCCATTACAGCCTGAAACATGCGTCTGGTGACACCAGCTGCTGCACTCTGTCTTGCAGGGGCATGTTGGCCAGAGGTCCTCCTATGAGCAGCACTGGCCACGTGCCTGTGTGGGGCATCACCAGTCAGTTGGCTGACACCATGGTGTGCAGGCACACCTTCCATAGCCCCACACTTTCCTGTTCCAAGCTACCACATGCCAACTGTCCTTCCTCTATGGCCACTGGTGATGGGGTATGTGTAGGCATGAGATCTGTGTGTGGGGATGAGGGGATATAGGTGGAATGGCAACCAATGGCACAGATTCAGCCCCTGACAACCCTGCCTGTGCCTCAATCATATGTTCATCATCACTGCTAGAGTCTGTGGGGACACTAACATCAGATGGACCGCAGGAGGGGAACGCACCTACATCACCTGTGAGGGGCAGACAAGAACTGTACATTACAATCTATACAATAGACACACACACACACACACACACACACACACACACACACACACACACTATGGCACCCAACATGCATGTGATATGACAGAAGGCATGCAACATGCATGTGATACAGCAGATGGCATGCAGCGCAGACAATAATAGTGGTAGTTATCATACATCCCTGGGTTGCACACAACAGCATGCATGTGTCATAGCAGAAGGCATGCAAATTACACAATCATAGTAGTAGTTAGCATACATCCCTGTGTTACACCATGTAGACCAGCACAGGTTAACAGTACACCTGCCTGATGTGTGGCATATGACCTTGACAATCACATGTAGTATGACATGTGATCTGCTGACGTGTGCAATGACATGCATACATGTTTAACACAATGGTGTCCTGTCAAATATACAGTGGGGTAATGGTGTCCCAATGCAGTGTTGTCTGTCTGCCCTACAGATATACTGCACATTTAGCTGATGTGCATGGCCATTGCAGGGAATCATGAGGCATCTCTATTGCTATACAGTGTGAGTTACAGACACAGTTCATAGCCATGACTGTGTTCAGATACAATACATATATACTGTGGAATGTGACCCACATCACTGAGGTGTATACACACTAAACCATGATGTGGAATGTGTGACACAGGTCACTGAAGGGTATACGGATGACACCCCTGCACATCTGCAACCATATTGCTGCTGCCTGGCAACTATGGCCAGACATGGCAAACTCGTCAGTACACCATGTCCCACATGACATCTGTGTACCACACACACACACACACACACACACACACACACACACACACACACACACACACACACACACACAAGGAGCAAGGATGACATTGATGTCCAACACCAGCAAGGGAATGTACTGTATCTGTGGGCTGATGTGGATACTGTACAGGTGACTGCTGTCATGTCGTGACACACTCAAGATGTTCAACACATCTTATGTGGTGGATTGATGTCATGCCTACACAAGATGTGCACAGGCCTGTAGGATGTCTAGTGTTCCACATCTGCAATATAACCATTACACAAAGGCCATAGTTGGACCATGTGGAGCCAATGTATGACAGGGTGTACACACAAGCACATCACATCTACTGTGTGTGTTGCTTCATGTCTCTGGCCATCCTCCATGGCCATGTGTGTACATGTGTTGGCCAAATGATTGTGACAGGCATCTATTTCACATGTCTGTGTTGTCCCATATGACATACACCCATAGATGTCATATGCTCCACTGACGACAGGGTTATGCAGACAAAGGGTGGTATGTTTGGTATGTGGGATATGTTTTTCAGGATAGTTAGGCAGTGTTGCAGCCAGCCCACTAGATGTCATGGACATGTCAGATAGCACATCACATTGTGTGACATTCATAGCAGGGCTATGATCCACACCAGTGAATCCTGTGGGCTGGCCATACTCCAGCTCACTGTGTAGTACTGTTTGTATTCCCCACATGTGTAGTTCTGATCTGTAGTACATGTCCCTACAGTGAACAGCACCTCCACCATTGTATGCACAGCTGTCCACACATCTGGCAATGACAGTTTGTGAGGTTTCATGTTGGTGTTTCACATAGTTTGCAAGTATTGCACATGGGTAGCCATTGTGATGCATTGCAGGTCCGACCTGTATATTGTGACAGGACCATACATTATGTGTACATGTGGTAAATGGCCACATGGCAGATAGATCTGTGCATTAAGATGCCTGATAAATAATAACAGTCTCACCTGCAATGGGCTGCTGTTGCAGCAGAATGCCAGAGGTACCTAAATAGGAGTAACACAGCAGTATGATCATTATCCATGCCTGTATGATAGCTACAGGGTGCAATGTGCATGTTAACACATACACCAGTACAATAGACTATACTATGGAGTATGCACATGTGTGCATACACAGAGTAGCATACTATAGTATGCGGCATGTGTGTATACATGCCTTGCATATGATGTTACATTACATATTGTACAGTGACACATGTAACTATATGGAATATAGTTGTTATAGGTGCAGTAGTGACTTACCAGGCAACTCCAGGCTCAGTGGTTGAGAGACACCCACCTCCACAATATCGGCTAAGGCTTGTGGATGTTGTTCTGCAGGTGTCCCCAGGTTGGTCAGTAGCTACTCAGTACACATGAGTGGGGGCTGGGTTGGTGGCCCATCACCTGTTGCACCTTGTTCCCTGGTGATTGCATTTGCACGCTGTTTCACCCATCTAATGAGGTCTGTACAGTGTCTGCACACCTGCTGGTATGTGCAGTTGTGGCCACCCACATCATTAACCCTCCTGTGAAGTTCCTTCCACAGGGCATCCTGCTGCTGTGCATCCTGTGGCACATGGCTGAACAGGACATCATGATTGTCATGTAGGTATGGGATGAGGGCCTCATCCTCCAAGCGGGTATAAGGTGGTAGCCTTGCATGTGGCATACCTGGAAGACATAATGATGGAGACAGGTCACAGTAACTCACAGAGACATACAGAGCTACAGCTGAACATACATGTGTATCACATTTATTACGATTAAATAGTTGTCTTTGCAAATCTACATGACACTGACACCACTGACATGTTTGTGTCACACACATTTGACACTCAATGGTGATTGGATATTATCACCATATATGTGTGTGTGTCACCTGATTACATTGCTCATACTCCATGTGGATGCTGTCTTGATGTGGGCATGTCTGTTTGCCTGTACTGGTGTTCTTACCTATCAGCACATGGCTGGATGTGTCCACATTAATGCAGTTGACCTTGATGCTGTGTATATGTCACATATAAAGACTTACACTGCCTTAACAGACATGACCTGTGACCCTGCAGACTTGCTCACAGAAGGTTTTACATGTATGTGTTTTGCCATATACATCTACATGGCACTGTACAGCAGTTCAACATCCTGCCATGTATCACCTGTGTTGCACATGTGATACACATGGGACACTGGCTAGCCAGATGGTATTTGCAGGGATGGATATCAACTATAGCATGTACAGTCAAAGTCAACTAGTAGGCTATATGCCCTGGGCCATGTATGAATCTAGGATGAAAGGTTACCTAGCTGTAGCTGACAGGCAGGTTTCTGGGGCCAGGTGGAGCAGTGCCACATAACTGATCCACAGGGTTAATGATACATTTACCATGCGGTCATCACACCATGTCTGAGAGGGGGCAATGTGCAGCTTTGCTGGACAGGAATGCATAGTATGGCAGGAGTATGTAAAGTGTATGGGACAAGGATCTGTCCAGCATGTGGTGATCCTAGTACTAGGAAGGTGGATGTCCATGAAGTATGTGTTTGAGATCAGGATGTGTATGTGTAGCATGTCCAACATCACTGGGTTGGACATGGCTTTATTCAGGGTAGGCATCATGCTACATAGTGGAGATGGGGATTGGGAAGGCTGGTGTAGGCCATCTGAACATGGCCAATACACCTTAAAGGAAATATGTGATCTGATATGGGTCACTTGAGTGTTGAGTATGGCTGGACAATGATCTCTATATTCATGGATGGCACCCTGTCATGATTAGGGTTGCCACATATGACTACCTGACAGGTGTGGTGACGTAACTATCACAGGAAAGACAACTGCCCAGCTGCATCCCTTACACACAGTGTCCATTATGTTGACTGCTGCCTAGGTGGTAGTTCATGGGTACAGGGTTATTAACATAGGGTGACAATGCAATATGTAGCTGTCAGATTGTGCCCATATGTCACACACCTCACCCACAAAGCCCCTTCTGTATGTTGTCCACAACACTCTGAGTCAGCTATTGCTCCTAGGTCATAGTCATTTGCATACTTCAATAGGCAGATGCCTTCTGTTAGTCTGTGTGGTATAGACTACAATGAGGGGAGTACAATGAATTAACCCTGTCTTACTGTAGCTGGCACTGGTGTGATGTGCATGTATTATTCAGACACCTTCTGTAGTGTTGGTTCTGCCAGCAGTCCCATTGCAAAACACTCCTGTGACATAGGAATGTACATCTAGTATACTGAGTGTAGGTGGAACACAGTATGGGTGATGATGTCCTATGACCTGGCAAGGTTATGATATGCAGTGTGAAATCAACCTTACTGTCATCTACATCTGTACTGCTGACATCAAATAAGTTGATCAAGGTTCATGGCCTTTCAGACCAGACTCAGCAGGGTAGTAGTGCAGTACTTCCCATTATCAGTGGTGTCTCCCCTTTGTGGGTTGTGATACCTGTTGGTGTGCACCATTCAGTGTGTACACAGCCTGACATGAAGCTATGTTTTACATGATGTGTATGTGGAGAGCAACTTGTTTTGCCATATGTGTATGATACAACCTGGGATGTGGACAGGTCCCATGCAGCCTGAGTGCAGCTTGTACCTGCATAGTTGTGGTTACAGGGGCTCTGTAGTGTACATGGATATATGATTGTGTACCTGTTGGGGGGCAGTGTGTTTATGTTATCCAAGACCCTATCTGGATTGCTTATTCATGCTCAGCACTTGTTCAGAACTTGTAAGCACTACATAAGCTACTAATTACTATAGCACTCAATCTTCCTCATTACCTAGAGATAAACAGTTTTTGTATGTACTTTTCTCACTTGCTTAGAATAAAATAGCTCTTGTACTCACTTTCCTCACTTATCTAGGGGAAAATAGTTTTATATTCAGGCATGTCCAAGGGTCAGCTCCCAGTGTTCTCTCCTGTCTATCTGATGAATCTGGACATCTTGAGGCAATGTAGAAATTGCCTCATGTACACAGACAACCCTCTCCGCCTACCACCCAACACTACAACCTGTGAGAGATGCACTTATCTAGCCAAACTGGAGGTAAAGCTCTCTCCAACCAAGACTGAACCTGACAGTCATGTGGAGAAGGTAAACATTTGCACCACACCACACTCATCACATAATCTCACTAAATCTACACCACCATAATCCACACATAGTAACACAAACACATTCACGGAGGCTCTCAATAATAATCTGCCTAAGCAACAGAGACCTCCAAAGTGGAAACACAAGCAGCTTCCATCCTCCAACACAACCCCAATGGCACATAGCCCACAGACTCAATGTGCTATTCAACCACAGCGAATAAGTCAAATCAACGTACCCAACACACTAGTCATAGGTGACTCTATAGTTAGGCATACCGATGTCCCACTCACCAGGCTAAACAAGGAGGAGGTTACTATCAGCTGCCTGATGGGTACCAGGATCCGCCACATAACCCACGCACTCAGGCCACTCCACAACAAGTACAAATATGACTCTGTCATTGTCCATGTTGGTGTGAATGACCTGAGAGGTACCTCCCTGGACTACATGAAAAGAGACATGGAAGAGCTCTCCGATCTTGTAGCCCAGGCAGGTATGACCCTAGCCCTGAGTACCATTCTGCCATTGCCCAGAATGATACCGCAGTACAAGGACAAAATGATTGACTTCAACAATTGGCTAAGCTTCTGGTGCCATTCTAAGGGAATCCAGTATCTGTCTGCTTGGTATGACATGGTCGACAGACCACGATGCTTTGCCACAGATTGTCTGCACTTGTCGCCCCTGGGATTCTGGATACTGACTAAGGCACTTGCTGCCCCTATAGTGCCTTCTATAGGCAATGTTCAAATAACATATTCACCACCATAACAGGAACAGGCAAGCACAAACTGAGGGTAATGCTACAAAATGCTGGAAGTCTAAATCTCAAAATGCACTCACTCGAGGCACTCCTTGTAATGGAGAACATCGATATCTGTGCAGTGACTGAGACCTGGTTCAAGGCTCCAGAGAGCACCCCTGCACTACCAGGCTATAACTCATAGAACACTTTTCGGCTATGTAACCTGGACCGGAACACCCAAGGCGGAGGTGTGTCCATATTCATTAAGGATATCCACCCCTCCAGGCTAGTTGCTAAGCACAATGCATCCGAGGTTATCCAAGTGCAACTACCTCTGGGCTAAACTGTAATCCAAATTGTAGCTTGCTACAGACCCCTCGCCATGTCCCAAGATTCCCACTCCTCTTTTCTTGATGTACTGGAAATTATTAGGGTTCAACCAAACACCCTACTAATGGGCGACTTCACCTACCCCACCATTACCTGGGAAAACTACTCGTGTACCAACTCATTAGCTCAACACTTTCTGGAATTCATAAACTCCAATGCCCTGAATCAACTTATCCACACACCCACCAGGGGCAACAATATCCTAGACCTAGGCATTACCAACATGAGTGACCGGTGTTCCACACCTGGAGTCAACTCCTCGTTGGTCTGATCCGACCATAAGCTAAACACAATTGATATCCACATCCCGCCCCCACCCCCATTAAGGAAACCACAGTATAATATTTCTACAAAGCCAACTTCATGCTTCTTAAGAGAGAAGTGGTGAACTTCATGGCACCCATACAGATGGACAATACAGTTACAACTGCTGAATCCTACACAAATGCACTCTATAAGCACTTACACGAGTGCATGGATCGCGATATCCCAAACAGAACCAAGACACTATCCTCCAAATTAAGGAAGCCAATTTGGTGGTCCTCTGCCATAAACAAACTGTACAACAGAAGGAAGACACTGTTGCAAAACAGAGTACAATCCCATGAGTGGAGGAGCCCCCTGGTCAGCCTCAGTAAGAAGCTGAGATCCCTTATAAGATCCTCCAAAGCTAGCTAAGGAAACAAAACCGCCACTAATTCCAAGGACAACCACAAAGCATTCTATAGCTATGTCAAATATCTCAATGTCAACACCCAGATCTGCTCTGAGTTACAGCACAAAGGGACGAACATTACAGACCCAACTGATATTGCCAACATCCTGGCAGATAGGTTCAGTGCTACCTTTCCCTCCTCTCACCCCGTAAAGGGCCCATATTTATAGGTTCATAGGTTCATAGGTTTATACTAGGCTATCTGCCCTAAGGCATTTATAAGCCTAGCCCAAATTATTGTGGCTTACGCCACCCCTTATATGAAAAAATACTGTGCCCATTAGTTTGTTGTGCCTCTGTCCAGCAGTGACCCAGAGATGATTCCCGGGGTAAACCTACGATCTCCCATCCACAGGTCTAGATTTCTCTTGAACAGAGTCAGCAAGGTGCTCTGCCCCACATGGACCGGGATTTTATTCCACAGCATAGGGAGTCTCTGAGTGATAAATCTATCCCTCCAGCACGTCCTATTTATATCCGTTAAGGTTTAAGTCGCTTGCTCTAGTGGTTTTGGTGGATTTGGATTTTTGAGGTGGAGCATGTCCATTAATTCCGGTTGGACATGGCCTTGTATGTCAGGCACATGTCACCTCTGAGCAGATGGTATGCGACTGAATAGAGCTGGAGTTTCTTCAATCTGGCAGCATATGACAGATTTTGGAGTCCCTTTATCCTTTTGGTGAGGAACTTTGGGGTCTCTCCAATTGCTGCAGATGTCGGGTGAGATAGATCCCGAATGGGGCATTGTACTCGATCATTGGTCTGATAAGTGAAGAGTACAGGGAACAATGACCTCACTAGATCTGGATGTGAATCCTTCATGATCAGGTGGGCAATGTAGAAGGTCTTTCTAACCACTTTAGCAATGTGAGTGTCAAAAGAAAGGCCACTGTCAACCTGGGTCCCCAGGTCCCTGATAACCTCTTCTGTGCTTAGTGGATTGCCACCTATATGGTAGCTTGGGGTTACCTTGTTTTTCCCAAGGTATGACTATACATTTTGGCTTAACTTCAGGCCATGGCTCTGGCACCAGCTATCTGTTTCCGTGAGTCCCTTCTGAAGGATATCAGTGTCCGATGCACTTTCCACTATGGCGCCCAGTTTGCAGTCATCTGCAAACTTTGTCAGCAAAGTCCTCCCATGTTGGCCTGTACTTGAGAAGTAGATGCCAAACAATAGGGGGCCAAGGACCGAGCCCTGTGGGACACCACTTGTGACCGGCTTGGAGTCTGACACAGCGCCAGCAACTCTAACCCTGTGGGTTCTGTCCTTAAGCCAGTTTGCAACCCATCTTGTGACATATGAGTTTACATTTAAGCTGGTAAGTTTTTCTACAATACCCGAGTGGGGTATTGTGTCGAAAGCCTTTGCAAGGTCAAGGTAGGCTGTATGGACTGCCTTTCCCTCATCAATGTAGTATAAAAGCAAGATGAGGCTGATACAATGCCAATAAGGAGATGAACAGATATCCAAAAAGGAAAAGTCAATTGGTAAATACTAACCAACCCAAAAACGGCTAAACAAAACTCCGGAGCCACCTGTACACGAACACTGCTTTATTGTTGTTGACCTAGGTTTCGTCCATACGAACTTCCTCAGAATACAGTCTTTCATTCTACATCGTTTATTTATACAATACTGATTATTCAATAATCATATTAATTGATAACCTAATTTCCCGCCATACTTGCTTAAAAGGGAAATGGTATTAATACAAAAAATTAAAGTATATAAGTATCCGCGTTTTCTCTGTCATTTAAAACCAACACTTATAAATACATACATATGTAATACTCTCATACACTTTATAACTAAACATATATATAGAATCTAATACAAATCAATTTACAAAAATGCTATGAAATATTATGTATAGTTAATAATATAATCTATGTATAATGACTTGTAATAAGTATACTGTTTGTATACTATAATTATAAATTAACCCTATGATGTTACAGGGTATATATGATCTATTACTACGAACTAAGTTATTATTCAAATATATATCAAGTTATTTATTGCTAGAATATAATCTCATAGGCAAAAGGCTTAGCTGAAATATTATGAAAATAATATATATCAATATTTGATATAATGTTGTTATGATGTTTAATGTGAACAAATATATTAAATAAATGTAAATAGATATTAAGTAAATCGATATAATGCTTGATTAATAAATGTCATACTATATCATGCATTATAAATTCTATTTAATTTCAATGCTGGCATAATACTCATATATTCATTTATACCCGAGGTATACATGCATTAAGAAGTATTTGCCATTTTAATTCTTCCATATCTAAGTGATAAATAGTTGTCCTTCCCTGTAGATCTTGCACAATTTGAGTTACTACCATAAACTTAAAAGTGTGATCCTTATATTCCATAATGTGTCTTGCTAAAGCATTACTATTCTTCTGATGTTTTATATCCAATAGATGTTCTTTAATTCTTTGTCTGAATTTTCTTCGTTTTCCCACGTAAAATACATTACATTGCTGACACAAAGCTATATATACTATGTTAGTAGTTTGACAATTGTAATGTCCATGTATAAATATATTACATCCATTAATTGTAACATTAAAATCTGTTACATAAATAAACTTGCATGTCTTACATGCTCCACATTTGAAATTCCCTTTTCTTGCACTCACACTTTGCCCGGTTATACTTTTGTGTTCCAATATGTTTTTAAAGGAAGGACTTTTTTTATATACAAATTTTATTATTCCAGAAAAAACCTGTCTCCCAATTTTATCATTAATGAAAAAATCCCAATTTTTCTTAATTATACCTTCTATACTTTTGGTACAATCATCAAATTTAATAATATATAATGGGATATTGTTATTAAATTTTTCATCCATATTTTCTAACTGTTGTTTCAATATTGTACCAGTATTTAGAATTGCTGTGTAAAAACCATGCCTTCTTTTATTGATTATTTCATCATATATCCGGACACAAAATTGTTCTGGGTACCCCCTATTAATAAACAGTTGCATGATGTATTTCATTTCTGTTATAAAGTCAAGTTCTTCACTGACCATTCTGGCCGCCCTGACCATCTGCCCTTTCACAATGGCTTTTTTCTGATGGTCAGGGTGCCAACTATCAAAGTGTAAGTAAGCATTTGAAAATGTGGGTTTTCTATATATTTTTGTATTCAACTTATTTGTTTGTTTATCATATGTAACATCTACATCCAAGTAATTAATGTTATATTCTTGGACATTATAAGTAAACTGCAGAAATTTAACTGTGTTGTTAATGTATTGTAAAAATGTGTCCAACATAGTAGTATCATTATTTTTATTCCATATAATGAAAATATCGTCTAGATATCTGGTATACATAATAATGTGTTCACGAAACTCTGTAGTGAATAGATAGTTCTGTTCCCAGTAGCTCATAATGAGATTCGCATACATGGGGGCACAAGGTGCCCCCATTGCTACTCCACTAATTTGCTGGAAATAGCTACCTTCAAAGAATATATAATTGTTATTTAATACAATTTCCATTAAATTTATAAATATGTTAATTTGATCTTGTTCATATAACTTTGTTGAATAAAGTTGTTCTTTTAGCCATATAAGGCCTACATCTTGAGGTATTGTAGTAAATAAGCTTACTACATCTATTGTAATAAACACATATTCTTGTTTCATATTTACTTTGTTTAGTCTACTCAGAAAGTCCCATGAATCTTTTGTGATGTAACTGAAATATTTCATGCTTTCCTTAAAAAAATGATCCAAATATTTGCTTATATTACATGTAACACTTCTACTTCCATCTACTATTGGTCTGAAATCCAAGTTATCAAGGCCTTTATGAATTTTTGGTATTCCGAAGATACCACTGATGACTGGATATTCATTTCTCAAATAATTATACTCTAATTCTGTGATACCCCCTTGATATAGCATATCTTCTAATTTTGTATCAATTCTTTTATATGCTATATGTACTTGGTTTCTACTAATTTCTACATACGTTTTATTCATTAACATGTTGGTCATATATAAGCTGTAATCGGTATAGTCTAAAATGACTATACCATTACCTTTATCAGGTCTCATAACTCTTAATGTTGGATCATTTTGAATTTCTTTCAGAAGCTGTTTTTCACTTGTTGTAATATTAACATGTTTGTTGTATTTATATTTTTTATAGAATTGTCTTATATCATATTCAGTTCTCTTTTCAAATTGAGTTATTTCCTCATTCATGGGTGGGTTGAATAGACTTGGTTTCGTGAACGCATTGTGTACCCCTATATTATTTTCATTATTGTTGTCAAAATATACTTTTAAATTTAGTTTTCTAGAAAATAATTTTAAATCTACTATAGATTGTACAATATTGCCTTCAATACATGGGACAAAATTCAATCCTTTCGAAAATAAATTTGCATGTGCTACTGTAATATCCTTAGAAGAATAGTTATATATCTTATAATCTTGTTTTTCATTCATTATAATAGTGGGATGACTTAAAAATTGCCCATTATACTCTATCAAGTTATCCATATTTGAACATACCATTATTTCTGTATCACAAGGTTGTTCATATTTCCCATATTGTACTATATAATTATCTAGATTTTCATTATTACAAAAATTAACTGAATTGTGCGAATGGTTTGACATATTTGCACTTTGCCTATCTCCATTCATTGCTATTTCATCATTTGCATCATAACTTGAGGTTACTTCATTATATTGATACGTACTTAATTCTAGTAATGCTTTGTCGTGCTCATAAAGATCACACATTTGAACCAATTGCATATCCAAACAACTGCTGTCATAATGTTGTGCCATATCTATGCCATCATACATTGTTTGCTTATCATGTACATTATCATCGGAAATGGCTGTAGCCTTATAACTAATTGACTTTGTACAACCAGTCGTATACTCATAGTTAATACGGGACTTACTGGAGATTGATGGTATAAAGTCCTTCGTAACTAAAGATAAATCTGATGTACCAAGTCCATCCACATCCGACTGTGCTCTCTTGATTATCTCAATATCCGATGTTAGTTCCTCCTCTTTTTGCCCACAGATAGCCCCAAAAAAGTCTGTTTTGGTCTGGCGCCTGTCTTCTGAAATTCCCGCTGGTGCTGCGTGTCACCTTGTTGCCTTAACCGGTCTGCCCATCTTCCGCCCTCTTCCGTGTGCGCTTCGCCTTCCATCCGGGTATCCTCGTCATCTCCTTCTGCCGATGGGTTGACGTCATTATGATGAGTCGAATGTTGTCTTGTGCCACCATTACCATGGTTACTACTACTTGAGTTCATGGATTTTGGATATGCTTGTTGTTGAGCATAAGTTTGTAAGTCTCGTTGGATTTTGTTGCTTTTTTTCTTAAAGATGGTATCACAACATTTATTAACATCTGTTGTAATGTATGCGTATTGCTCATAAACTTGCTCAAATGATGGATCTTGAGAAATTTGATTATTAAGTGCTTCTAATTGATCAAAAAGTTCTGAAATATGAATGTCATTGTATTTGACGATAAAATCCATCAATTGAATGCCACACTTATCAAAAAATGCATGTAGATCTTGAAGCATTTGTTTATTGTCAGTGCAACCATTCGGGTACCTCCAAAGCCGCAACCCTTTCGGAATGATACCCAGTTCCATATTCCGTTGTAAATAACTATTTTCTAATTGAAGCCGTTTGACTTTAAAAAGTTTTTTCTCAAAAATCTTAAGCATGCTCTCCAATGATTTAATATTATGTGTGGTTTCCGTTAAAGTTTGTTGTTTAGTAGACCCAACTGAAAAAGAATATTGTTGATTTTTCCAACTATTAACATCTTGTATTAAAAGTTCCTTTGCACTACATTCTGTATTACCTTGAGTGTTCGTATCCGGTAATGTTGGTGGTGTTGGTTGTGTTAACGGGAACCCCAAACTGTTCCCCGTTTGCATAGAATGCACATTGTCTCTTGTTAACAGTTGTTGTATAAGAACCGAGTGTTCTTTCAAAGTATCTTGAATTTGCTGTAACATACCCCCGACATCCATCAAGCCATTCTCGCTCGCCATAACCAGGAACCAAAACCACTGTAAACTTGTAGTATAAAAGCAAGATGAGGCCGATACAATGCCAATAAGGAGATGAACAGATATCCAAAAAGGAAAAGTCAATTGGTAAATACTAACCAACCCAAAAACGGCTAAACAAAACTCCGGAGCCACCTGTACACGAACACTGCTTTATTGTTGTTGACCTAGGTTTCGTCCATACGAACTTCCTCAGAATACAGTCTTTCATTCTACATCGTTTATTTATACAATACTGATTATTCAATAATCATATTAATTGATAACCTAATTTCCCGCCATACTTGCTTAAAAGGGAAATGGTATTAATACAAAAAATTAAAGTATATAAGTATCCGCGTTTTCTCTGTCATTTAAAACCAACACTTATAAATACATACATATGTAATACTCTCATACACTTTATAACTAAACATATATATAGAATCTAATACAAATCAATTTACAAAAATGCTATGAAATATTATGTATAGTTAATAATATAATCTATGTATAATGACTTGTAATAAGTATACTGTTTGTATACTATAATTATAAATTAACCCTATGATGTTACAGGGTATATATGATCTATTACTACGAACTAAGTTATTATTCAAATATATATCAAGTTATTTATTGCTAGAATATAATCTCATAGGCAAAAGGCTTAGCTGAAATATTATGAAAATAATATATATCAATATTTGATATAATGTTGTTATGATGTTTAATGTGAACAAATATATTAAATAAATGTAAATAGATATTAAGTAAATCGATATAATGCTTGATTAATAAATGTCATACTATATCATGCATTATAAATTCTATTTAATTTCAATGCTGGCATAATACTCATATATTCATTTATACCCGGAGGTATACATGCATTAAGAAGTATTTGCCATTTTAATTCTTCCATATCTAAGTGATAAATAGTTGTCCTTCCCTGTAGATCTTGCACAATTTGAGTTACTACCATAAACTTAAAAGTGTGATCCTTATATTCCATAATGTGTCTTGCTAAAGCATTACTATTCTTCTGATGTTTTATATCCAATAGATGTTCTTTAATTCTTTGTCTGAATTTTCTCTTCGTTTTTCCCACGTAAAATACATTACATTGCTGACACAAAGCTATATATACTATGTTAGTAGTTTGACAATTGTAATGTCCATGTATAAATATATTACATCCATTAATTGTAACATTAAAATCTGTTACATAAATAAACTTGCATGTCTTACATGCTCCACATTTGAAATTCCCTTTTCTTGCACTCACACTTTGCCCGGTTATACTTTTGTGTTCCAATATGTTCCCTGATAACATATAAATAAATAAATAATATAATCCCTCATCAATGGCCTTGGTGACTATTTCGAAGAAGTCGACCAAGTTCAAAAGGCATGATCTTCCCTTGACAAAGCCAAACTGGGTCGGGTCCAATGTCTGCAAGTCCCCTATATCTTTGTTTATGAGCTCCATTATGATCCTCTCCATAGCTTTGCAGACTAGACTTGTTAAGCTTATGGGGCGGTAATTACCAGGGTCCGTGAGGCCACCTTTGTGGAGTGGGACCACAGTTGCCGTACGCCACTCCTTGGGCACGTATCCTGTGGTAAGGCTGAGATTAAACAGGTGCCTTATGTGCGGGTTTAATTCCTCATTTAGCTCGTGTAGCACACAGCCGGGGACACCATCCGTCCCATTGATGCTGTGTTTTTAGCTTTAGAGAGAGCAGCTTTCACCTGCGCATTTGAGATGTCCGGGAGGCTACACTCGGCTGGGATAGTTATCTCTCCTTTAGGGGAGAGGGGTGAAGTTTGCACTGAACCTGTCTGCCAGTATGTTGGCAATGTCTGTGGGTTCAGTGATTTTGTATCATTTTGGACTAATTCTGAGCATATCTGTGAGTTTCCACCCAGGTTCCTAACATAGCTGAAAAAGGCCTTATGATTGTCCTTGAATCCATGGCAATTTTTCTCTCAAAATTGGCCTTAGTTGATTTTATGAGTGCTCGTAATTTTTACTAATAATGATCAGGGTGACTTCCCTTTTATGGATTTTGTTCTATCATGTAATAGCTTTCTCCTCTTATTGTAAAGTTTGTTAATGGCTGGGGTCCACCAGACTGGACGCTTGCCCTTTGTGGAAAGAGTCTTGGTTTTATTTGGGATTGCCTGATCCATGCAGTCCTGGAGGTGTTCATAGAAGGCATTTGTAAGGGCTTCCGCAGCTTGGGTTGTGGTTTCCTCTGACTCAGGGGCCTTGAAGGATACCACACCAGTCTTGAGTAGTGTGAAGTTTGCTTTAGAGAAGTTCTTCACTATGGTCTTTTTGTTTGGGGTGGGGCGGGATGTGGATTTCCAGTGAGATTAGTTTATGATCAGATCTCACCAATGAGGGATATACTTCGGTGTGGAGCATTTTGTCCCCATGTTTGTGACAATGAGATCTAGTATATTTTCTCCTCTCGTGGGAACAGTGACTAGCTGTTCCATGGCATTTGAATTTATGAACTCCAGGAACCGTTGGGCTAGAAAGTTAGGGCTTGAGTAATGTTCCCAGTCTATATTCGGGTAGTTGAAGTCACCCAATATGATGGTGTTTGGAGATACATTTATACCCTCCAGTGTCTTCAGGAAGGCTGTGTGGGGTTCCTGAGTTTGAGAGGGTGGCCTGTAGCATGCTACAATTTGTAGAGCAGTTTTGCCTATTGTTAGTTGCACCTGGATGGTTTCAAGCTTCATGTTGCCACCAACCTGGAGGTGTGAGTATCCTTTATGAATATGGATACACCCTCCTTTTGTGGAGTGGTCCGGTTTTGGGGCCGAACGCATGATATGAGGTAAAACCTAATAGTGCCGGGTGCTCTCAGGAGCCTTGAACCAGGTTTCAGTTACAGCACAGACATCGATGTTCTCCATACTGAGAAGGGCCTCGAAAAGTGCATTTTGAGATTTAGACTTCTGGCATTGAGCAGTATTACCCTCAATTTCTTCCCATTTTTGTTTTCTAGGGTGGTAGGTTTAGAATTTGAGCCTTGCCTAAAAAAGGCACTATGGGGTGGCAAGAGCCTTAGCCAATATCCGAATCCCAGGGTGACAGGTGCAAGCCGTCCCTTAAGCAGCGTGGCTTGTCAAGCATGTCATCCCAGGCAGACAGACACTGGATCCCCTTTGAATGACACCAGACATTAAGCCAATTGTTAAAGCTGATCATCTTGTCTCTATATTGTGGCATCATTCTTGGTGAAGGAAGGATACTGCTCAGGGTTAGGGTCATACCTGCCTGGGCTACATAATCAGAGAGCTCCTCTATGTCTCTTTTCATGCAGTCCAGGGAGGTACGTCTCAGGTCGTTCACACCAGCATGGACAATGACTGTGTCATATTTGTACTTGCTGTGGAGTGACCCGAGTGCTTGTGTTATGTGGCGGATTCTAGCGCCCGATAGGCAGCTTACTGTGACCCTCTCCTTGTTCAGCCTGGTGAGTGGGACGTCAGTGTGTCTGACTATGGAGTCACCTATGAAGAGGAAGAATGCACAGTCCCTGTAATCACAACTACACAGGTAAAAACTGTACTCTCTAAAGCCAGTATCACAGCATCCATGGGACCGGACAACATCCCAGGCAGCGTTTTACATGAACTTCAGAATGAACTGGCTCCCCACCTATGCACCATGTTCAATAATAGCCTTGCATCAGGCTTTGTGCCCCCTGAATGGCACACAGCAACAGTTATCCCACTCCACAAAGGTGGCATCACAACGGACCACGGGACCTATTGCCTTATAGACCTGACTAGCTTGGTCTGCAAGGCTATGGAGCACATCATCATGGATCTCAGTCACAGAGACATTGGGTACCTCCAAACCTTTGACCCTCCCAGTTTGACTTTGTTAAGGGCAGACCATGCCTCCTAAACCTGGTGGACTTCTTTGAGACAGTTACCAAGGCATTAGATGAGGGTAAGGAGGACCACACAGCCTAAATAAACGAAAACGAAGTCCACGCCAAAAACGAATTTATTATCAACAGCACCACAGCAAACACGGTTCACCAATAACCTAGGTTTCGTCCCAAGACTCGGACTTCATCAGAATGGTTGAACCACTACCACAACACATTTAAGTATGCAACCAGTCAATTAAACATATAAATGCCTAAAAACAATTAAGCCTAATCAATTAAATTAACCCACACCCTACTATACCTAGCTAATGTTGCACATAAACACCAGTAAAAAACTTGTGTTCGTGTTACTAAAATAAAAACATTAAAAACCTGTTAAAAAGTTTTTGAACATTATAAACGCTATTATAATAAAATATGTTGTGATACATCCACAAACATGGACATAACCTATGTTAGTATACAATCCAAATTCAGAGAAATGTATATAAATGTGAATATATTATACAAACATTAAAAATAAAATATATTGTATAAAAATTAGTTGATCGATAGAATTGTATATATGTATAAAAATGAACATGTGCCAGTAAGAACAAACATAAACATGTGTGTATATGGGTAACATGTCAATTATGTCTGTCCCATAATATTCTTCAACCTAAGTAAAGGTTTAATAGAACTAAAATCATTGAGCCCAGGGGAATTATGAGCATTCAACCTGAGCTGCCATTTTAGTTCATTCACGTCCAAATGCACATCAGTAATCCTACCCTGTTGGTCAATCAACACTTGTTGTAAAATGCAAAATTTAAACTTATGGTCAGCATTACCCATTAAGTGTCTTGAAAGGGCATTCGTGGTTTTAGAATGTTTGATATCTAATAAATGTTCCTTAATCCTGTCCCTGAAATGCCTACAAGTCTTACCTACATAAAATGCAGCGCAGGTCTGACATTTGGCAAGGTAAACCACATTTTTGGTGTAGCAATCAAAATGACCTGAAATGGAAATAAAATAGTTATTGACCACTAATCTGCTACCTGTTAATAAAATATGGGGACATGTCACACATCTTCCACATTTGAAATTACCAATACTTCTAATAGTGGAAGGCCCCTTGACCAATAAATTCCTTTCAAAAATATCCTTAAATGCCAAATCCTTTCTGTATATAAATTTAGGTCTCCTTTCAAAATGTACTGCGAAGTCTTTATTCATCTGAAAAATATTCCAGTTCCTATAAATCATCTTTTTAATAGTATCAGAATCCGCATTGTATGTAAAAATAAACATTAACACTCCATTTGTCAAAGAGGCTGATTTAGTATGCACGTAACTGGGACCACAGCGACTGTTTAAGGAGGACCACACAGCCTACCTTGACCTCTCAAAGGCTTTCAACATCATTCCCCATTCTGGTATTATCGACATACCCATCTACCTGAACATTAACCCCTACATCATGAGATGGTTTGCAAAGTGGCTCACGGACAGAACCCACACAGTGGGAGTTGCATACCCTAGGTCTGACTGTAAACCAGTTACAAGTGGTGTCCCCCAGGGCCCCCTCATGCTCGGTATATACTTCTCTGATATACAGGTAAGCACAGGAGGACTTTGGCTGAAAAGGTTTGCAGACGACTGCAAACTAGGGGCCATAATTGTTTCCCCAGCTGATACAGACACCCTCCAGAAGGGTTGCACTGAGATGGATACCTGGTGTCAATATCATGGCCTCAAGCTGAATGCCAAAAAGTGCATAGTCATTCCCTTTGGATAAAACTAATTACCCACGGACTACCACATAGGTGCTAGTCCCCTACATACAGAAAAGGTAATAAGGGATCTGGGAACCCAAGTAGATAGCAATCTCTCCTTGGATAACCATAATGCCAAGGTGGTTAAAATATCCTTCTACGTGGCCCCTCAATCTCAAATGGGTTCACATCCAGAACAAATGAGGCCATTGTGCCTCTCTACTTGTGACTTATTAGGCCCATTAAAGGATACAACACCCCATTTGGGATGTACCTTACAAGACAACTGCAATAGCTTGGAAGACCACAACAGTACCACACCAAGAGGATTACTGACCTCAAACAGATGACCTATGCAGCCCAACTAAAGAAACTCCAGCTGTACTCGGTTGCATACCGCATACTCACAGGTGATCTCTGCTTGACATACAAGGCCCATGTCCAACCCTGTATTGATGGATATGCTGCACCTAAACAAAAGCTCCTGAGAGCCACATACTCTAGGGATATAAACCTCACCACAACGATAACTAGGACATGCTGGAGGGATAGATTCCTGACCTGGAGACTCCCCATGCTTTGGAACATGATTCCAATGTACATCAGGCAGGGCCCCTCACTAGCACTCTTCAAGAGAAACCTTGATGGGTGGATGAGAGACAGACATGTACCCCGGGGATCACTGCAGTGGCTCTGCTGGACAGAGGCATAGAGAACTAATGGCTCTGCTGTTCAGAGGCACAGGGAGTTAACCTAAGGGGGTGGCAGAAGCCAACACACTCTAGCTAGGCTTATAAATGCCCTTGGACAGACAGCCTAGTACCTACCTTTGAACTTATTACATGTCTTATGTGCATGGATAGTTAACTAGCTCTTCCATTTTACTTTGCTATCATGCTTATAAACTGTTGGGTGACTACAAGTCATATGTATCCTGTTATTGTGTATTGTAAATGCCAATAGACATAACTAATGTTTGTCTAATATAACAGTAATGCTATGCAAAATGTAATACATATCTGCCTACAATACTGTACATTACACAGTTATTGGCAAAATATCCCTCAATACAAATCATAATTGCACAGTAGGCCAACCTTCGACATGTTATTCTCAGTAATACAACCATACATATGCCTACTGTTACAGTATATCAACATATACTATCCCCTGTTATAGCACGTACTTGTTGGACCAACCCTGCCACTGACAGTGGCTGGTGAGGAATTGTTGGGTTCAAAGCCCTTTTATAGCATCCCTTGTGGTGTATGCAGTGTTTGCCTTGTGACCTACAGCAGTACACGCATAAATACTATAAGCGTTACTATGCTCAACAATACATCACTACAAGATAACTGTTTCCACTATATGCATTGCATACACTTTAAATATTACAGAGCAGGTACTACATACACAGACATACTGAGTGTTCTACATACCTTATTAGTAACCTGAGGTGTCGTTGACTGTTATTTCAATCCTTTTCAGTTTGTGTTTCAATCTTCTTTGTAATGTTCTACTGGTATATGCAGATGGTTTGAATATGTGATAAGCCATCCTTTTATAGTTAAATATCGGTAACATGTGCTATCCTGACCAACAATTGATGTTCCAAAGTAGTTACTGAGATGCACGTCAGCTGTGCAGCTACTCCATTAGCCAATACCATGGCAACAGTGGTGTATAATTGAGTACTCCACTTGGGCGTTGTCCCTTTGCCTTACTTTCGAGGAAGACGGCCTGGATTTGTTGTTTGTGATGTATTTCAACAGCTATATGGAGGCAGACAGAGATACATTAGCTTCATGATTCCCATGGATTGTGTGTAATGGCTAGAAGATGTTGTTCTACATGCGAGTACAGCTGTTATATTTCAGAACATTGCTACTTATGCAGGGTTTGTTTGTACCTGATACTTCTGCAGATGTTTCAGTCTGGCAAGGATGTTTGGGCAGCTCAAGGCTGTATGGCTATGCATGAAATGTTAGGTGGTTTACAGTGTGCTCACCAAACATCTTTGGTTTGGTGTACGTGTATCATACTGTACTGTTAATCAGGAATTGCTAACAATTCCTGGTGTACACACAACCCTCTGAAATGGGATTAGTGCAAACAAACCCTGTAATATCAGCAGCTGTTCTATTGTATAACAGCAACTATTTCACACAGGGCCATGTTAGTGTGTCTCTGACAAGGTATGTTAAGGCTTCTGCAGATGTAGTACAGTGAGTGAATGATTTGTGATGATATTACAGTTTGTATTGTAATTGGTTTGGGTGTGGGGGAGATGTTGGTGGGTGTACATAGCAGATGCAGGTGTGTAGGAAGTGCTTTTATACATAATCGATATGTGTGTGAGGGTTCCTTACCTATTTGAACACCTATCCTTTAGTGGACTAATACTGTGGCAATTGCAGGCTGATTCATTCAGGCACTGTTAATTGATTCCTGTATAGTATGCAGGTGATGTTAGTCCTTGAATCCTTTCGGCCATACATCGGAATGTAATAAAGTGTTGCTACATGAAAGCTGTCTGTGTATTTCTGTCATAGGTATTTGCAGTCATTGGAGTTGTGTTGGTGACTGACCCTCTTGGCTCATGTCCATAGCACATATTTGTAATAGTGTATAGGCATATACTCTCCATATCCTTTGTTCATAAAGCTTGGTCATGACGGAATGTGTGATTGCTATGGTCCATGTTATACTCATATATGAACACTTCAACCGCTGTATACGGGATACCTACAGAATCCCGAATGCACACAATTCCGACACCCACAGTACCGGGCCCAGCCTCCCATATCCCACATTACCAACAGCGACAGTCAAACTCGCGAAAGTAACACAAACATGGAACACACACACGCGCACACACACAGACACACTGCTACTCACCACAACCAAACAAACTATCCTACACTACATATGAGCAGGTGTGCAAGCCCCCCTACACCCCCCATCTGGGTGGCTGTGCCCCCACACCCCCCACTTTAATATTCTACCTCAGATATCACACAGATGCACAAAGCAAACCCACACTCACACATTACAGTCCCCCAGGAACACACACCACACTCAGAACACACACTTACACACACTACAGCCCTCAGAAACACACTTACACACAGTAAAATACCTGAACCGCAACACCAGAAGCACTAACTGTCCCTTAACATCGGGATTTTAAACCTTGCGCTTCTGGTGTTTCAGTACTGTGGACTTTCGGTCTTTAAGCCTCATGATTACACGTGTCGGTATGTCAAGCATTCGGTATTTGGTAGGTATCCCATTTATATTTACCTCCATGGTTATGTAGATGTTGTTAACCTATCTATATATTTACATATATATGTATATCCCCATATATTGACATACCTCTCTCTCTCTTTCTCCCTCTCTCTCTCTCTATATATATATATATATATATATATATATATGTATTTATAGCATACACTTTTCATTGGGTACATGGCAGTTTGTCCTATTTCCACACATTCCTCCCTTTTGTGTTTTAACTTGTCAGATTACACAACTGCAGCTGGTACATCTCAGATAGCTCAGTGGTAGGTTATTGTGAAAATGGAGTACAAGGTTGTGTGTTCTAATCCTGGCAGTGGTCATTTTACCTATCAGAGCAGGCACTGGTAGTGCAAGGGTGATTAACACACATTTCAGTGGTTGTGTGTTCCAAATGTTTATTATTCTGTGGAATACTACCTATATATGCAAGCTGTGGTTAAGATGTACTATGTAACATGTAAATCATCTCTGACTTTATTCGGATTTGAACCAGGACTGCACAGATATTATGCAAATGCTGTAGCCATTACACTATTGACATTAACGTTCCTTCTGCCTATTTCCTATGTCCATGAATCCTATGTGTAAGCTTGGCTACACAACAGGTGGAGCCACCCACACCCAGTGAGCTTCTCGAAATACTGACATGACACACGAATTGAGAGACTATACATTAACATCCTAACTACATTTGGCATAGCCACTCACTGGACACACTTCAGGGGAAACCTTGATGTGTGATTGGCCAACAGTATATACACCCCTGGGATCATGTGTCCCAGAAACATACAGCCAGTGTGTGGGGGAGCCACGCCAGTTTTACAGCTGCAAGACCTGTTGGGGAAATTGAATGCATTTGGGATGTCATGTTAACATGCCCTTTTGAGATCACTATGTGCCCCTATCACCTTACAGCACCCAGTCTTCAACAGCTTCCAGCAACTCTGCCTGGAATCACTTCATTGGTAATGCTTGACAGAGGCTCAGTTACTTCATCAATGGTGCAGGTAAAGCCACCACACTGTAGCTATGCTTCTAAATGCCCTTGGGCAGCATCGCCTACTACTTATCTCTACAGTGCAGGCCATCTCCAACATCATATGTGATTATACAGAGTTTTCTGATCACAATATATAGTGTAAATTCACCATGTAGTCAGACAACAGTTATGTACAGCAATAGCATACAGACTACTGATACATAATCACTCCAAAAGCCTATCCTGGAAGCTAGGGGACATGTATAGGTTTCAAGCTTTGTATTGCTTACCAGTAGGTTACCTACAGGAAAGATGGGACACAAGCACAGATGGGATACATGCCTGCAACAATGCCATACCAACTTGCATGTGTCAGCCTAAGGCTTTGGAATGCTGGGCAAGACTACTGGCACCCCCCCATGGTGCCATTTTTAAGCAGGTCTCAGAGGTGAATCTCACCACCATGAACTGCACAATAGCAGAACCAATGAGGGTTAGGCTACTCAACACCAGGGGTAGTATTCACAACATGTACGCACTCACAGCACCCCTCAGTATGGACAACATCTACATCTGTTCTGTGACTGGGACCTGTATAAGGCTCCTGTGAGCACACCGGCACTACCAGACTACAACCCATAATACACATTTCAGCCACTGAACATGGACTGGCACAGACATGGAGGGGGTGTATCCATATTCATCGGGGATACCTACACCTCCAAGTTAGTGGGGCAGCATGATACCTCTGTGATCATCCATGTGCAGCTAACATCAGCCATGACTGCAATGCAACCTGTGAACTGCTACAGATAGCCCTCCATGACCCAGGAGCACCACTACAACTATCTGGAGACAGTGGTAAACATGACAGTCCTACCAGACACCCTGTTATTGGTCAATGTCGGCTACCCTACACTTAACTGGATAACCTACTCGAGTATTCACTTCCAGGTGCAGCACTTCCTGGGATTTATCACCTCATATGGCCTGTATCAGTTGGTAGATGGACTAACGAGAGGTGAAAACATACTAGAAGTGGTAATCACTGAAATGTGCAACAGGTGCACTATAGCAGAGGTAAACCAATCACTGTTTAGATCTGACCATGAACTATTCACTGATGATTTCTACTCCCAACCATCTCCCCCACCCAAGGAACACACAGTGAATATCTTTCCTACAGCTAAATTCACAGTACTAATGACAGAGGTGGGAGGGTTCACAGCCCCCATGCTCAGGGATGACACTGCTCAAGATACAGACAGAATTACGAATGCACTCTATAAGCACCTACAAAGATGTATGGGTCGTGCCATCAATAGTAAACCAGGACTCGCTACTCCTACACAAGGACACCAGTCTGCTGAACCCCTGTATTATACAGGTTATACAACAGAAGTAGGACAGTAGTCCAGAACAACAGCAAATCCCAAGACATGCAGATGTCCGTGACCAGAATTAGCAAGATACTTATGTTACTTGTAATCATCCAAGGCTGACATCCACAGGTAAATAGGCATGGATTTGGAATATGACCACAAAGGCTTCTTTGGCTATGTCAAGGATGTAAGCAATAACACACAGATTTGCACTGTGTTGCTGCAATATTGCACTAAATATACTGACCCTACTGATATCACCAACACACTTGATGATACATTCGGAGCAAGCTTCACCCCCTACTGGGCCCACAAGAATACCCAAAATGTACAGTATCCCAGACATCTGAGACATACAGGTGGTAATGGCCCTTTCAAATGGCATGACAGAGCATCAATGGAGGCAGATGGTGTCCCAGACTGCATCCTGCAGACACTACAAGACAAACTGACCCCCTGCCTAATATAGCAATTCAACATCAGCCTCTACACAGGCTACATGACCATTCACTGGTGCATGGCAACAGCTATTCCACTCCACCAAGGTGGTGACACAACTGACCATAGTAACTACTACCCCGTAAGCCTGAGTAGCTTGATCTGCACGGCTATGGAGCGCATCCTCATGGCACTCATTAACATAGACAATGGTAACCTCCAAACACTTGACCCAACCCAGTTCAGCTTGACTGAGTGCAGATCATGCCTACTGAACCAGTTTGACATCTTACAGTCACCTAGACTTGAGGTTGAGGTGTGGTAGTTCACACATACTACCCGGACCTCGCCAAGGGTTTTGACACCATTCCCCACTCACGTATTATTTCTACACTCACCAGCCAGTACATACACCCATACATCACAGGTTGGTTTGCCAACAGGCTTACACACACCCCACATGGTCAGCATAGCAGCTTCCAGGTCCAACTCTTGACCAGTCACAACTGGTGTCCCACAGGACTCAGTCCTGGGACCCCTAATGTTTGTCATATACTTCTCAGAGGTAGGGGCTAACACAGGTGGACTACAGCAGGCCGTGTTTGGCAATTACTGCAGAGTGGGAGCCATAACTGACAGTCCAGCTGTCACAGATGTCCTTCAAGGGGCCTCATATAGACCAACAGAGGGTGTCAGAGTGATGGATTCCAGCTAAAGGCCACATACTGCATGGTCATTCCATTTTCGGAAACTACACACACACATATTAACACATGAGTGCCAGACACTATAATTCAGATGACGTAATGGGTATGTGGGGACTACATTACTTAGTTAACTCTCCTTTGACAGTCATATGTGTGAAGTAGTTAGGACATCCATCTATGTAGGCCATCTGATTACTTAAGGGTTTGCATATAAACAGACTTAGGTTATTGTGCCCCTTTACACATCAGTCATCAATCCCATCATTGAGTATGATAACCCATTTTGGATGTACCTCAGAAGACACATCTGACAGCTGGAAGGGCCACAAATGTACCTCACATAGAGGGATAATGCCCTGAGACATGTGTCCTATGCTGCCAGACTGCATAAACTCTTGCATTACTCAGTGGCATCTCGTTTACTCAGATATGATATTTGCTGGCCAACAAAGCCATGTCCAAGTCAGGCTTAATGGATATGCTCCACCTTTGGCAATCCATGTCACAGTGAGCCACACATTGTAATGAGCTACACCTTGCCATAACAATAACTGGAAGATGCTGGAGTGACAGATTCCTGTCATGGGTACTCCTCATGATTTGGAACTACATCCCTGATTACATTATACGGAACCCCTCACTAACACTCCAGGGAATCCTTGCAGAGCTGGTGGGGAACAGTGGATACACCCCAGGGATCCCGCAATTGGCTCTGCTCCACAGAGGGACAGTTAGTTAATCAATGGGGTGGACACATTTTGGCTATACTTATGAATGGCCTCAGGCAGTTAGGCATGTACCTACCTATGTACCTATGAACCTATACATACAGTATTGACACATGCTGATAGCTTAATTTACTGTTCAGGTATTGACTTACCTTGTGCCAATGGCAGTTGTGTGTACAATAGTTGAGGGCTGCCTATGTAGGATGCACACAGTAGACCACCTATACATGACAATTTACAGGTGGTCATGTATGTGTGTGTGTGCTATCCATGTTTGCTGTGTGTGCAGGTGGAGAAGGGTGTCAGTCTATAGGTGCCTACACTGTCAGTGTGTGTGCTATACGTTCCCTCTTTGCCAAGGCATGGGCATACTGGGCACACCTCCATCTGCCTACTGGGGCTGGCACAGGGTGTTCATGGTCTGAGTTCCTCTGTGCCTGTGGGGCCCTTGGCAATAGTGGTGGGCTGTGAGGGCCTTCACCATTCTGTCCCTGCTGCAGCTGTTTCCGCAGGATCATATTGTGTAGCATGGCACATGCTATGAAGATGTGGGCACACGTGGCTGGAGAGTACTGCAAGGCTCCACCAGATATGTCCAAGCAATGGAACCATGATTTCAGCATCCCAAACACATGCTCTATGATGATTCTGGTTTCTGTGTGTGCCTCATTATGGCATTCAGGCATGGCTGTATGTGCATTTCTGATGGGAGTCATCATCCACGGTTCCAGTGCATAGTTAGCATCCCCCACCAGGTGGCCATATGGGATGTCCCTCCTGGCAAATACCTGATACAGCTGTGAGGCATGCCAGATGTGGGAGTCGTGATAGCTTCCAGGGCTGTAAGCACACACATCCATGATAATGCCCAGGGCATTGCACATGACCTGGCAGTTGATGGAGGGGTGTCCCTTGCTGTTTATGTAGTGCCTACCCTGCTTACCGGGTGGTGTCTTGATGTGTATGTGCATGCAGTCTATTGCACCCAGTACCTCCGGGTAGTCTGCCACACGGTGGAAGAGGTGCATATTGCTGGCCAACTCCTCCTGCATTCGAGGGAAGTATATGTCCTCATTGGCATGTGGTAACATGGCATTCAGGAAATGGTGGAGTCCCCTCAATGCTGATGCCTGTCAGATCCCCATGATATCTCCAGTTGGCCTTTGAAAGGTACCTGTGGCTAGTATTCTCAAGCTTACACATACCTTCGTGTCCACTAGGATGGGTTCCCCTCTGCTATTTCTGGCTCTGAGGCGTGGCCAGCACAGCTCAACTAGTTGCTGTATGGTGTCCCTGTCCACCCTGTAACACTCTACTATCTCTAGATCATGTAGCCCCTGGCAGGTTACCCTGGGTCTGAACACTCTTCTCCTCCTCAGGTGCCTGAGATGGTTGTCAGCATCATCCTCCACAACACCGTCAGTCTCCAACACATGCTGGTGAATCAAAGCTATGGCAGCCCCTAACATGTACATATTCAAAGTTACCCATCTGCATACACCAATGGTGCAGAGTGTCTGGGAATACACAAGTGTGTGTGTGGGGCTTTCACACTTTATACTATTGTGTAATGGATGCTGCTGGTGTAATTGGGTGTGTATATGCAATTCCAGCTGCAGGGTATCTTAATTATGGGTTTTACAGCAGGTACTGCTATTGTGGGGCCTTTGGTGTTGACTTACGCTTGGCTGCCGTGATTCATCTATTGCCCTTTCCTTCACTTTTCAAAACGATTCCCCTCCCATTGTCAGGTATGCATCCAGCTGCCTGCTTTCTTGTTTTGTACTTTCCCAACCCAGGATTGTGTAGCGAAATGTGTTATGTAGCTGATCTACTGCAAGTTTGCTTTGTTCTGCTGTGACAGTTCTCTTTTCTTTGCAGTACGGCACCTCCCTTTTCCTGCTCTGCAGGTAGTTGCTAGCAGCCTTGTTAGCTGTTGTCAATGGCCCACTGTGAGTTCCTAGGTGTTAATTACTCATTTGTACTCCAATTACCATGCTGCAGCATTTCCTTATTGTTTTCTCGTATCCTTTCTGTTGCAGCTGTTTACCGGGTTTCGAGCACGTTTTCATCCATGTTCACATGCACTTTTGGTTACCTTGTGCGCTCTCAGCTAAGCAAAGCTATGGCTACGTCCACACCCCTATCCTGTGGCTTTGCTTAGCAACAGGCAACCCGGATTTGCAATGCTGCAATGTGCTTACAGCTAAGGTGGCGCACCCCTCTCTTGATATCATGTTTATTTCCAGGACACACCTCAGTGTTGTACCGCTATGCTGTGAGGTACATCCTTACACCGGCAGGTATTTTGTGATTCAGTATTACTTGACTCATTTGCATGGCATTGACAGCTAATTCCTTGTTACTGAGCAGAACACTGTCACAGACCCTTAGCAACCCTTGCGCCATGATTGTGGTGTAGCATGTGTGCCATTGACTATTATGGGGAATTCATGAAATGTGTTACATTGCAGTTTTATTACATATAAATATATTTTCATTGTGATCCCGTTTATGCACCGATGCATTGCGATTTTAATTTGCGTTAATGTGGCCATGACATTAAATGTTATTTTTTATGTGTTGTGCATTTTTTTATGCCATTGGCTATATATTTAGCCATTGGCATATATTAACATTATAATACGTAAGTTTCGTCTGCTGTCATGGCTCTGATTTTATGTTTGAAAAAATGTAAACTTTTTTTTGGTTTACATTTCTGCATGCTTACGCTATGCCTGCACCACTTCATGAATCGCTATATACCTTCATTTGCATGCTACACTGCTGCACATGGGTTAATTAGCATACATGTGCCCCCGAGCTGCGCAGTTGTGGCATACGCTGGTAGTGCATGTGGAAACAGATTGTACCTGAATTGCTCAGCGGCCATATTTGGCGTTAGATCGGCGACGCTGTGCCTGCGCCTGGTGCAAGCTTCATGAATCCTGGGGAGGGTCTTTATTCTCTTTTAATATAGGGGAAATTAGAGAATATCTCTAAGAAGGAGAAATTTTTGCTAATGTTTGAACTTCAAGAAAGGTTTTATGTAGGATTGAGATTATAGAAGAAAGGAACAATCTATACATTTCAATAATTACGCAATCTATTCCAGGTGCTTTATTAGACTTACTTCCTTTAATCCCATCAATAATTTCCTTCTGAGAAATAGGTTTTTGTAAAGCTAGCTTAAGTTCCTCAGGAATTCTTGTTATGTTGGGAACTATATTCTCTAATTTCTTACATTCATTTGTACTTATTTTATCTTTATGATGTTCTGCATAATGATAATTAAAAGCCTCCAGAATGTCACCTATGTCCGAGACTTTTTTTCCCCTTCATGAAAGATACTATCAATATTATTAGTTTTTGATTGTATCTTAACTTTCATAGATAGGTTATGAAGATGCTTAGGAAAGGTAGCATAATAATGCAATTTCAGTTTTTCCGCAGCTAAATTAGTTTTATGGGATAATATTTCATTGTATTTCTTATTTGCTTCATCTATTTTCTTATTATTATCTGTAGCAATTAAGTTCTTAAAGAGATAATATTTGAGTTTGGAGTTGCTGTAACTCTGAGTCCCATTCTTTAATTTTATTTTTGTACCAGCTAATGGTTTTGCCATATAGATAGGCCTTAAGAGAATCTGAAACCATAATTGTGTTTGCTTCAGGTTTGTAAACAATCTCTAAGAAGAGGTGAAGTTCAGAAGTTATCCAGGATTTAAAGTCTTTATTGTTTGTGATATATGAAGGAATCCTTGAAGTAATAACTAACTGATTGAATTTCAGGTGAATTCTTAATAAAAGGGAATTGTGATCTGAAAAGGGACAATGTTGTATTGAAAAATTCAAGATTTTAGAATAAAGATCTTGTGAGATATAAATTGTATCTATTCTAGTTTGGGTACCATGTCTATAGTCTTGGTGTGAGAAGAGTAAAGAATCTGGTCCCAAAGCATTAAATGTGTCTTTTAATTTAAACATTTCTGTCCATTTTTTAAATGTTTGGCTGAGGACGATAGCCTAGGAGATTTCCTATTTGTAGTTTCTGTAATATCTGTGATACAATTGAAGTTACCTCCTAGTATAATATTACCTTTAGAAGTAGTTGCAATAAAATCTAATTGTTTCTTAGCTAGTCCAACCCCATACCCTGGAACCAGTATAAATTAACCATGGTCCAAATTCTATTGTTAAACTTAAGTATAACTAAGACCATGAGTCCATCATTATCTGCATGCTTATAAATAATTTAGAGATTTAAAAAAGTCTTTTCCCATAGAATTGTTACTCCTCTGGTCTTGTTTTTATAAGAAGATTGAGCTAGTATTATGTATTCCTTAGGGTCCCACATAAATGTGTCATTTATTTTAAAGTGAGTCTCTTGGAGAAAAACTACTTGAGCCTTGTTTAGTTTAAATACCTTAGTAGGTTAGCTCTCTTATACGGGTTGTTTAAGCCATTAGTATTTAAGGATATCAAAGTAAATCCATATAAGAATTCTTTAAAGATAAATAATAAAGGTACTTGCATTATTAGAATCCTGTATACATAAAACTCTTCCTGAAAAGACAACAGAATATCCATTGTTATATTTCTATTTATCTCAATCCAAATAACTTTCCTCATGAAAGATAAAAGTAAAACAATTGCATCAGGCATTTCAAAACTAGAAAAACAGATAAATAACAAAAAATTGGCATATTTAACTCTTATATAAACATTAATACACCCTATACATGGAAAGAGATGCATTCCTAGTCTAGCAAACAAAACTAAATCTGCTAGACTACCTATCCTAACCATCAACCTTTGTTAGTTCGAGCCCATGAAAACAAAGTAAAAATGGAGACTGTATTATAAATTAAGAGAAAAATAGTGATAAACAACTAATCAGATATTGATTCCAGTTAGGTTTTAGAAATAATATTGTTAGAGCATTAAACATTTATACAGTAATTATTCACTAAGGAAGCAAGAGACATATTAAGATATATATAATCTGAATTTAGTGCTTAATAGTTTAAAGAAACATCAGCTTTGTTAACAATCTGAATCATTACCCAATATACTTAAGCATGTCATCTGTATTGGTTTTAATAAAAATTTCGAAATGACAGAACAAAATCAAAGAATCATTTAGCATTTATATTTACTTGCCCTCTGAATAAATCTTATCATGACAATCTATCACAAAAAAAAATCACAAGAATTAGGTGTTAGCACATAGTTGAGTGTGTGTCATCCCCAAAAGATGTTATCATAGATTCTTAGAAAATTTCATGAGACATACTTGCCTTTAACAAACTTTTAAACTTTTGGAATAGCAAATGTTTAAATGACTAAGAATCAATAATAATTAACTGGCGTCAGTTAATATGACAAAAATTAGTAAAACCATTATTTATATAAAACTTACTGTGGATAACAGGTCTTAAAAGTGAATGACTCAAAGGCAGAATTAAGATAGATTTAGGTGTAAATATTTACTATAATAATAGGGTAATACTGAAACTCATAACTTCTTTGTTGTGTTATCACAAGTCATAGATATTACTGAGCTCTTTCCCTGTCACAAAGTGCTAATATACTAAAGAACATGACTTTATAATAACTGAGAACATGACATCTGAAACATAAAATAATATCTAAGATACAATATGGAATTCATCATATTAGATGCAATGTAATTATAGTTCAGTCCAAATTATTCACAGATATGTTGGCTAGGATTTAGTATAGTATTCGAGTATTCTTACAGTTATTACCATTAGCCATAAGCATTGCCTGTAAATGTAAAAGCCTCTACTAAACACTTGATAACTGCATAGGAAAATTATTTATAAAAAATCCAGTATATTCACTAGAAATAGTGGCTATAATTAACTGTTTGTAAGAAAAAATAACATTTCTGTATATATTTGATCACAAAATGTAGTCACTATTATAAAAGGGAACCATGAATATGTTTGCAGACAGTGTAGCTCATAATTCTTGTAAAAGAAGCCTACTGTGCTATATTAACCAATCAGAGACTTGACATTCACAATTAGGCTTGCATATACACATTAGATGTAATGTAATCTAATATGCATGCATAGAATGCATGACATATTGAGCTAAGTAAGAAAGCTTCACTTCTTAATTTTCAAACTGGCATTTTCCTGCCCAGCATGCTACACAGTACAGATTCCTGACCTCACTCTAACTGTATCACAAAGTCTGCTTATTTACAGTAACAAATGTAAGGTTTGACTGTCAGATACTTCCAATCAGTAAATTAACATCCAACACACAGCAAATCACCTCCAGACATCACCATCCATACAACACACATAAAAAATCAATGCCTTACAACCTCTCCCATAACTAAACTCTATATAACTGGCAAAATCAGAACATCCGAGCACAGTCTTTTTAGAAGCATTCTAAAAACACACCTCTCCCATTGCATAAAGACTTTCACATCCCAGCTAAAGCATCTAATTTATTAGGCAGAACAGTCCATAAATTCATGTCATCACTCTTTATTTTAAATACAAAGTAATTTTCTGTAGCAAGCACTTACCAGGTACACCAAGCACGAATGATCCATATCTCAGAGACATTCACACAGCTACAGACATCTAGCAATAAACCACTGCTGCTAAGTCGATATACAAGAGATACATACTTCTAAAAATACAGGAAACATAGTGTCTCCCAAATTCAAGTTGAATAGAACAAGTCCGTTGCCAATGAGAGACAAAACAGTACTTTAACATTAAACTCTACAGGAAACATAACTTGTAACCATTTAGAAAACTTGTTCCATAAAACATACAAGCATATAAATGCCAGGGAGACCCAATTTATGTCAAAAGCTGGCAAACAGCTTTTTGTTCACACAGGTACCAATATTTATTCTAAAACAATCAAAAATTATAAGTAATAAAGAAACTACTTAATATATACTAAATCATAGATATGCCCTGTTATCTAGTGTATCCAAAACAGTTTTGATGAATTAATCTGAGCAGTGACTATACCTGTGTAATAACTTAGAAGAGCACTTAGTAGAGCAAAGGACTATATATTATTTGAAATAAAGCATGTCATCTTAAGGTCATATAAGCAGAGATAGTTTACTGTTTAATTATATCACTCAATAAACCAGTAATATTGCATTAATATACTAAAAAGCATAAAACAGTTATTTAATTTATATATGAACAATAAAAGGTATAGAAATGAAAGAAGATAAAAGAGAGAAAAAAAACAACAAGGAAAATGTTATCATGACATACCTTACTTGAAAATTCAGCAAGTATAAAACAAATTAGAGTCAAGTTGCAGTAGATGCTTTGAGAGATTTAGTGGGAAAAGCAATCTTTGACTCAGTTTTTTGTTTTTTCTTTTCAGCATCAGTCCAAGAAGATTGATCAGTAACTCTCTTCAATGATGTAGGTGTCCATTCCATATCTTCAGATAAGGAAATAATGTTATTGTTTTTAATAAAGGCAGTGGCTTCCTCTAAGGCATTTAATGATCTCTTTATATTCTGATATAGAATTCTTATTCTGGTAGGAAAGACAAGCTCAGTTTTGATGTTATTCTGCTTTAACAGTTTTATTAATGGCCAAGCTTTTTTTTCCTCTGTTCCAAAACCCTAGTAGAATAGTCATTGTCAAACCTAATTGGTTTTGATTATATTTTAATGCACTTTTCCTCCAGGCAGATTTTAGGACTAACTCTTTGCCCAAATAAGATAGAAACTTTATGACTATTGATCTAGGAGGAGTAGAGGAGGATGCTGACACTGACCTTCCTAAAGCTGTATGAGCCCTTTCAATACCAAAGGACAGACCCTCCTTTAAGTCTAAGATCTCTGGAATCCAGGTGTTCAGGAAAGAAATTATATTTTCTCCTTCAGCTCTCTCAGGGATGCCAAAAATCCTTATATTTGACCTTCTCTCCCTGTTTTCTAGGTCATCCACTTTATTGAGAAGCCAAGTGTTTTGTTTGATGAGGAAATCTTTCTGACTTTCTTCTTTCTTCAGTCTTCCATGAAGATCATTCAGAGATGCTTCTAAGGTTGTTATTTTCGATTGATGCTGCTTTATAAGTTCCTTGAGAGAATCTGTTTGTTTCTGACAATTTTCCTTGAGGTTTTGTAAATTCTGTTTAAAATCATCCATTTTTACTGAGAGTTCTTGTAGAGCAGATGTCACAAGCTGCATTTCTTTTTTTAAAGTGATGTCAGAATGAGAAGTCTTCAAAGTGCTCATCTCCACAAATGATATAGTCTCCTTTATAATTTAACAGGAAAAAACTTTCCTAAGTTCACCAAAGTTACTAATAATATAGTTTATACTTTCATCTATCAATTCTAAACATTTTTTGCTAAAATATAATAAGTTATTTCCTGTTTTTTATATTAGTTTCACGGAGCTCTGAAAAACTGCTGCTATCAGCTGGCCATCTTGGCTCCGCCCCCAATTTGGAAATTTTGAAGGCAGGCAAGACTTAAATATCATAGAAATAAATGAATGACAGTATATTTTTTGGGGTAGGGGAACTACAAATACTTACAATGTCAGAAAAGTATTTTTATATAAAAATACACTCAAATATAGAATGGAAAGTTGGAAAAAATACTAAGAAGAAAAAGTTGTAGATTGTCAGGAAGAAGCTGGGCAGGTGGTTAGGAGGGTGGTCTCTTTAATTTCTGAAAATCTTTTGGGTTTCTAATAGCATGACAGGAATGGACCCCTTTCCTTAGTCAAAGTATGATTAAAGTTCATGAAATTACTATTGTTTCAATCTTTGATGTCAGCCAGAAGTGCTCTTCGCAGCACCCGCAATGTGCCCAGTAATGACTCCTTCTGCAATTCATATCGAGTTACATGCATTGATAACATATATAAATATGACTGCAGATTCTTTTTTATAAGACCCATTGCTCCTACTACTATTGGAACTGTCTGGGTATCTTTCTTCCATATTACTCTTGTTTCTGCCTGCAAATCCTGATATTTTATGACTTTGTGTCTCTCTGTATGCAAGACACTGTAGTCACTGGGTGTAGCAATTTCAGTGATCAATGCTACTTTTGTCTTCTTTTCATGGACCACTATATTTGTTTTTTTTTCACATCTAGCATTTGAACTTTTGGCAGTGGGTGATCCTCTGTGATGTAGACATCATCATTTTCTATGATGCTTTGTGGTTTATGTTTCCAGTGTTTTTCAGCTACTTCAGTATTGTAATGCTTGCACAATCCCCAGTGCAACAGTCTTTATCACATTATTATGCCTTTCAGTATAAAATACTTCTGCCATTAGTATGTCACAACTAGCAACAAGGTGTGCAACTGTTTCCAATTCTGTTTTACAAAATCTACATTTGTCTGTTTCTCCCACATGTTCAATGGACTTTGTAAACCAATGTGTATGTAGCCCACTATCTTGGACTGCTAATATTAACCTTTCATCTCTTGGTTTGAATTCACCTCTCCTTTACCATTCCTTTGTTCATTCCTGATCAACATGAGGTTCTTCCAGGAGTTTTCTATGCTTGCAACTATAATTATGCATTTTCCATATTTCTTGCCTTCTCATCTGGTCCTTGACCTTATATTCTTTCTTTTGTTTTTTGGCACATTCAGCTGATGCCTGATTTTTATCCATTTCTGGTTTGATTTCCATTCCCACTTGATGCCGATATGCTTCTGCTAGACTTAGAAGGGAAGTCATCTTAAATTTATTTTCCTCGTGTTTCAAAACTTTCAATATGTTTGGGTCTTGTGAGGTCAGCAGATATGTATGCAGTCCCATGATTGCAGATCTATACATGTAATCAATTTCAAGGAGGCCCATTCCTCCTTCAGAACAGGGAATATGTAGTCTTGGTTGGTATGCACTGATTTTTATAAATCATGTGATGAGCACAAAGCATCCTTCTTGTTTTCCTGTCCAACCTATCCAACACCTTTTGGGACCAGTCAGTCACTCCATAACTGTAAGTTAGGACAAGAAGAGCAAATTGATTTATAGTTTGGACTTTTTTCCTAGATGTCAACACTGTTTGTTTTATTGTTGATCCTTCATCAATTCCCAAATATTTATATACTCTTTCTTACTCAAGTTCTTTTATATCACATTCTTGTCCCAAACTGATGTTTTCTTGGTGCTGCAGTTTTCCTGCTTTAAAGGTTGCTTTTGCACATTTATCAAGACCAAATGACATTATTACACCATCTGAAAAGTTTTGACTACTTAAGGTTGTGCTTTCAGTTCCTCATCTGATGAGCTATACAATTTTAAATCATCGACAAAGAGAAGATGAGAAGTCTTTACACTTTGCTGTTTTCTGGGAGACAAATTATAGTCATGACCTAATCTGTTAAGCAGACAGCTTAATGGGTTAAGGGCAAGTCAAAAGAGCAATGGTGACAGAGAGTCACCCTGGAATGCTCCCTTTGGATTTTTATCCCTGAAATGATAATTTGTCCTTTATCATGGCTTAACTGTGAAGGGGTTTGCCACTGTTTCATATGCGATGTAATTTATCAGTGTAGGATGTATCTAATACATTTTATCCATGAATGTGGGATATTGTCAAATGCTTTTCTGTAGTCAATCCATGCCATACTTAGATTCTTCTCCTTTTTTACAGGTCTCCAATATGACTTTATTTAACAGCAAATGATCCTTTGTTCCATATGATTTTCTTTTATTGCCCTTTTGTTCTATTGAGATAATTGAGTTTTCTTCTAAGTGACCATAAACTCTGTTGGCATCAATTTCAGTGTATAGTTTATACATTGTTGGAAGGCAAGTTATTGGTGTATAATTTTAGGGTAGCTTGCAGGTTCACTCTTAAGTAAAAGCATTGTTTTTCCTGTTGTTAACCAGGTTGGTGTCTGTTCAGGGTGCGCATATAAATATAAATAGCTCTGACTCATGGCTAAATCTTCAAGCAAGGATGTTAATACTTTTAACCAGAAGTTAGGTACTGCATCTGGGCCTGGGGTTTTGCACTTGGAGGCTTTTCTTAACTTTGTTTCAATCTCGCTGGCTGTTACTTCATCCCATTTCATATTCTATACCTTTGGACTTTTTATTCTTTCTTTTACTTCTTCTATTCATTTAGCATATTTGTTATGTTCCACAGGATTTTCATAAACACTTCTCTAAAATGTATTTCTTCTTTTTTTTTTTTGTGGTCTTTCATTTCCTTTAACCTTGCTTCCCAATTCTCTATAAAACATTTTGAGTCATCAATAAATTTCTTATTTTGTAGTTTTCATTCATATTTATTTGCGTATCTTCTAAGTGTTTCTGCTTGTGCTAATATTTTTAGTTTATTATTTGCGATAGTGTATAATAAATCCTGATCCATTATAATACTGTGCATTGCTTTTATCACGTCTATCTTTCTGAGTATTTTTGTTGTTCTGTTTCCTCTTCTATACTCTTCTAACAGTGACAATTCTTGTCTTAATTGCTTTATAGTTTTCTCTATTCTTTAATTCCATGATGATATTCAACTTCTCCCCTTCTTTTCCGTTACTACCCTGTGTTCTTGTGGTAGAATTTTATCTGGCATTAATTTAGCTGCACAGTAATATATCCTGTTTACTTCTTTTATATTGCATGGATCTCTATGGACAATCCTAATTACTGTGTTCATTTGTTTTATCAAACTTCTAACTTTGGGGTTTCATTAACCTTCTGCATTCTATTTCTTTCATTGATCTTAATATGTCTATCTCTATTAAATCAATCAACTTTTCTCTTAACTCATTTTCTTCTAAACTGAGGGCACATTTTTTTCTCCATTTCCTAAGGGCATTCTGTATAAATTTCTATAGTGTCTTCCTGTGCCACATTCTCTTCAATTTCATCCTGTGTTTCATCCTCCATTGCTCTGTCATATGGAAACTCACTGGCCTATCACTCCTCAACACTGACTGCTTCAGAATTGTCACAGTTTACTGTTTCTTCCCTTGCTCTCCAGTTTCAAGTGAATGCTTATACTGGTTTCCTGTGAAAGGCTCCAAAATATTGTCATATGGCAACTGACCTGTTGCTTCCAGTTCCACTGGTTTCTTGTTAATTTGTATGCCCATTGCTCTAACCTGCTGTGATGTTTTCTGAGTTAGAATGTCTGCACTGAATCCTTCACTTTACAGGTACTCCATAACCCCAGTTTCTATTTCTTTAACTTCTCCATCACTAATCTTCTTTTCTGCTTTTCCTCTTTGCTTTCTTGTTATTTGTATTGTAAAGTTTTCCATGTCTGGATTCCTTTGCCTGTATTTCTCTTCAAATATCTTTGGTGCTGCTCTTTTTGTATTGATTAATTTTGCTTTCTCCTTTGCATAAATATTACACCATATTTAATCTCATTTTCTTTCCCATGTCTATATATATTCTTCAGATGTGTCCTGATCTTCCTGTTTCTCCCTACTTTTGGACTCATTGCTTCATGCTGTGATTTTAGACCTTCTACACCAAATCCTTCACTTCGCAGGCACTCCATAACTTCAACTTCTATTTTTTCACTTCTGTTTTACTAATCTTCTATTCTACATTTCCTCTTTGTGATATATATTTTTTCTATTTTGAAATTTTCCATATCTGTATGCCTTTGCTTATATTTCTCTTCAAATATCTTTGGGGCTGCCTTTTTTGTATTGATTAATTTGGCTTTTGACTTTGCATAAATATTGCACCATATCAAATCTCTCTTTCCTTTCCATGTCCACTCTTTTTTATACTTTTCAAACAAGTATAATGGTGATGAAACATTTGATAATAATAATGATGAAACTTTTGATAATAATAATAACTAACAATATTAATGATGTTATGTTTATGTTGGATAAAGCACATATTTATTTGTGAAATGTAGAATGAATGAAGGATATGTACAAGCAAAACATTTTATTTATATGGAGAGGGGAGCAGCCCCAAAGAGGTAAGGAAAGGTAAAGGTAATTGAGAACCTTGGGAGAGTGGGGGGGGGGGCAACAAAATCTGTAGAATTATGTTGTAGCCATAAATACATCTGAATGGATGGAAGACTTCACTTGGTAGGTTGTGAAGATGAGGGGAGTTATGGTTGTTACTGCAGAGAGCTAAAAGTTATATGAGAAATGTGTGGAGAAAATGACAGTTTAAGAGCATAATGATCAGGCAGGAGAAGCCTATATGGAAGCAAGTGAACAGGTAGTTATGGGGAGACAAGGAGGATGGAGGGCAAGGACAAGAAAGGGATATTTTTTGAGAAAGTTACAATTTTATTTTTATTTATTTATTTATTCATTGTATTTGATGACAGGGTAGGTAGGCTGGTTTGAGGACCCTTTTTTATATGACCTGGGTGCAGAAGCAGCACAGAAAATTACAAAGTTAGTTTGATTTGCAATACAAAGTACATTACAGTTTATGACATTATGCAGCAAATTACAAAATTAACATGATAGTATTAAAGGTTATATAACGAGTTAACATTTATTTTGGAATATAATGTTCATCTTGCAGAGGTGGTTCTGTACTGCCTTGTCTTGCATGTCAATACAGCACCATTCTAGAAAAGTGGATTTAGATTAAAATAATATAACACCATTCTAGAACACTGCACTAAGATTCAAAATAATATAACACCATTTTAGAACAGTGAACTAAGATTAAAATAATACACCATCATTCTAGAACAGTAGACTAAGATTAAAAATAGTACGGCACAATTCTAGAACAGTGAACTAAGATTAAAAAAATAATACACCACCATTTTAGAACAGTGGACTAAGATTAATATAATGCAGCACCATTCTAGAACAGCAGACTAAGATTAAAATAATAAAGGGGAAGTAACAGATTAGGGTACCATATGTACTACGTGAGTAGGAAAAAGGGGAGGAGGGAGTGGAAGAAAAGAAAAAGAGAAACAGGAAAGCATGCAAGTGCAACCATGTTCTTTACACATAGTTAGAGACTTTGATTCTGACATTAGGGTACTGGTCATCTAGACATATTACTACTTGGAATTTTGCAGAATAGGGAGTAGAATCCTTAGTCTTCGTCTAAGAAACAGGAACATTTGTTGGAGTATTGTAGATGTTTTTTAAGTGCTGTTTGGAATGATTTAGTTGACTGTGGGAGCTTGCTCTAAGTAGCAGAAACAATTTTGGTAAAGCTCTTTTCACCAATTGTAAGTTAAAATGGTGTCCTAAATAGAGTTATAGCACTGTTTGCTTGACTTCTTAGGGAAGATTGAGAAAGTTTAATTTATAGTGTAGCTCCCAGGGAAAAACAGTAGTGTTCATGCAGGATTTTAAAGGTCAGATATGACAGGAACAGCAAGGATCTAGCTGGGATGGAAAGGTATTTAGCTTTCTACCAGTTTAATTTCTCCAAGTCTTTTGGGTTTCTAATACCACAATGGGAATGGACCCATTTTCTAAGTCAAAGTATGATTAAAGTTCATGAAATTAGAAGTGTTTCAGTGCTTGATGTTAGCCAAAAGTCCTCTTTGTAGCTCCCACAATGTGTTCAGTTTCAACTCCTGTAGTAAATATGGAGTTACATGTATCGGTAACATATCTAAATATGACCGCAAATTCTTTTTTATGAAACCCAGTGCTCCTACTACTATTGAAACTGTCTAGGTATCCTTCTTCCATATTGCCCTAATTTCTACCTGCAAATCCTGGTATTTTATGACTTTGTGTTTCTCTGTATGTAAGACACTGTAATCACTAGGTGTAGCAATTTCAATGATCAATGTTATTTTTGTCTTCTTTTCATGGACTACTATATATGGTTTTCTTGCATCTATTTTTTTTTAACTGTTAGTAATGGGTGATCCCATGTGATATAAGCTTCATCATTTTCTATAATACTTTGTGGCTTATGTTTCCAAAGCTTCTCAGCTACTTCAATATTATAATGCTTGCACAATTCCCAATGCAACAGTCTTGGCACATTATTACAGCTTTCCGTATACAGGCCTTCTGCCATTAGTATATCACACCCAGCAACAAGATGTGCAACTGTTTCAATTCTGTTTTCCAAAACCTGCATTTCTCTGTTTCTCCGAGATGTTCAATCGACTTTGTAAACAAACATGTACTTAGTCCACTAGCCTATGCTGCCATTACTTACCTTTTGTCTTTTGGTTTAAATTCACCTCTCCTTAACCTTCCCTGCATTAGGTCCTGATCTATATGAGGTTGTTTCAGGAGTTTTCTGCACTTGGAACTATAGTTATACATTTTCCACATTTCTTGACTTCTCATCTGATCTTTCTCCTTATATTCTTTCTTTTGGTTTTTTTTTGGCACATTCAATTGCTGCCTGATTTTTGTCTAGTTTTGGTTAGATTTCCATTCCTGCTTGACTCCAATATGCTTCTGGGAAATCATCTTAGACTTGTTCTCACCATGTTTTAAAACTTTCACTATGTTTGGATCTTGTGAGGTCCGCAAATATGTATCCGGTCCTATGACTTTAAATCTATACATGAATTCAAGTTTTGAGGAGGCCCATACCTCCTTCTGAATGGGGAATACATAATCTTGGTATACATTGATTTTTATAAATAACTTGATAATCATGGAGCATGTTTCTTGTTTTCCTGTCCAACTGATCCATTACCTTTTGGAGCCAGTCAGTCACCCCAAAACTGTAAGTAATAACAGGAAGATCAATTTGGTGTATTGCTTGGACTTTGTTCTTAGATGTCAGAGCTGTTTTCAGTATTACTTTTAGTCTTCTGAAATATTCCTTACTAAGTTTTATTCACATTTGTTCATCTTTTGTTTTTGATCCTTCATCAATTTTTAAATATTTATATACTGCCTCCTGCTCAAGTTCTTTTATATTGCATTCCTGTCCCAGACTGATATTTTCTTGGTATTTCTGCTTTCCTGCTTTAAAGGTTGCTTTTGTACATTTATCAAGACCAAATGACATTCTTATATCATCTGAGAAAGTTTAGAACACTTACAGTTGTGCTTTCAGTTCCTTATCTGATGAATAGAGTTTTATCATCCACAAAAAAAAGGGAAGTCTTTATACTTTGTTGTTTTGTAGGAGCCAAATTGTAACCATGGTTTAAGGGTAAGAAAAAAGAGCAGCGGTGACAGAAGGTCACCCTTGAAAATCCCCTTTTGAATTTTTATCCATGGGATAATAATTTATCCTTTATCATGGCTTAGCTGCAAATAATATTGCACCATATTAATTATTTTTTTCCCAGTCCAAATTTCTTTTTCAGATGTCTCTTGCTCCTCCTATTTTTCCTTACTTGGGGGACTCATTGTTCTATCATAACCTGTGTTAGACTTTCTACACTAAATCCTTCACTTTGCAGGCATTCCATGATTTCAGCATCTATTTCATTTTTAGTTTCTACTTTACTAATCTTCTGTTCTACATTCTCCCTTTGGGATCTTATTTCTTGCATTGTGACATTTTTCATATCTAGGTGCCTTTGCCTTTATTTCTCTTTAAATATCTTTTGAGCTGCTTTTTTAAATTGATTAATTTGGCTTTCTCCTTTGCATAAATTCTGCATCATATCAGATCTCTCTTCCCATGTCCATGTTTTTTATACCTTTCAAAAATCTCTAGATTTTGTTCTTTATATTTTAAGACTTCACCAGTCACATCTTTTTGCAAATTGCCTAAGGTTGCTTGGCCTTATAATGTTTTTCATGAATCTGTTATATTAATGAACACAAATGTGCATTTGAAGCTTTTCATAGTTTTTCTTGTGCAAGTATTTTTATTTCCTCAATTTCTCCCTTAATCTTTCTGTTTTTCTTCTGTCCAGAAATTCCAGGCTCCTTGAATAATAGAAACAATCCATATATATATTTTGTCTTACACTGAATAGTCCACTCTGTCATCTTTATGGCTCTTTTTTGATCTCTCAGTTTTTTTGTGTTTTTGTGGGCTACTACTTCCTTCTATAACAGCAGGGCCATCCTCCCTCTTAGCCTGGCCTAATCCCATTGTAGGAATGTTTCTATGTCTTGAGGATTCTACATTGTCATTTTTTTTCCATTTGTGGCACCAATGTGTCTACAAGGATTGGACACTTTTTTATCCTGCAACTTGTACACCAAGCTGTCTTTTTTATTGTTTTAACCTACTTCTTTCCATGATATATGCTATATAAAATACAATCAATATATCAGCATCATCTTGGTGAGATTTTGAGAAAACAGGGTCCAGCTCGTAAAGGTATTCACCAAGACTTGAGAATGAATTCAATTCCAGCAATACTACTCTTTTTGCTTGCTGGTTTGATCATTCCTCCATTTGAACCCTGCTGTAGTGTAATGCTTCTTATGGAAGGCTAGATTCATAATTCTGAAAATGGTGTTGATAGTGGTTTGAAAGAAATGGGTGTTTTGGAAGAGTGCAGTAGAAGTATGGAAAATACATATTCAAGTCTTGAAAAGAGTAGATACTTCGTTGTAGCTCTCTTGGCTTCAGAGGTGAGATGGTTAGAGATAGATTAGGTATCTTTAAAATGTATAATTTCTTAACAAAGATGGTATGTGATTTGACAGAGAGAGGGGGCTAGAATCTGGTGCAAGCCCAATGTATTTATATTATTTTACTGATTTCATAATGATATAAATAAGAGAAAAAAAAATTAGAGGGAATGAGTGTGTGAGTTAATTTTTGATGCAAAAGTCATGATGGTAGTTTTGTTGACATTAATTGTTAAAAGATTTTCTATTAACCAGAGATAGAGTGGTAAAATCTTTTTTGCATAGTTTTTTGGAGATCATCAGTATTGGGTGCAGTTTTGTGAAATATGATATTATTTCCATAGAGGGTAACATCTGAGCAGAGGGTGACTGTACTGATATCATTAATAAATATGTAGAATATAACTGGGGCAATGAATGAACTTTGAGGGACTTCTTCCCTGAAATATCCTTCTGAAGTGTTACTTGGTCTGACTTCTGAATGTTTGATTCTGTAAGCATTTAGAAATTTATGTTATTACATAATGTCCAAAACTAAATAATTGCAGCTTTTGTAATAGAATTTAATGGTTAACATTTTCAAATGCCCATGAGAGGTCTATAAAGATGGCCACTGTAACTTGACCAGATTCCATTGTAAAGAGAATTTGAGCTATGACTGTGCATATGGGTTTGACAGTGTTATGATTTTATATATGACTGTGTGTATGGCTGTGAGGGTATTATAATTTTATCTATGACTGTGTATAGTGAGGGTGTTATGATTTTATCTATAACTATGAATATGGGTGTGATGGTGTTATGATTTTGTCTATGACTGTGTATAATGAGGGAGTTATTACCTTGTCTATGACCGTTGTATATGGGTATGATGGTGTTATGATTTTATCTATGAATATATATATGGGTTTGATGGTGTTACGATTTTATCTATGACTATGTATATGGGTTTGATGGTGTTACAATTTCATCTATGACAATGTATATGGGTGTGACGAGGTCTGTATTATAACTTTGAAGTTATAAAACTTCAAATGTTATAATATCGAACCCACTACATCGAAGGGTGAAAATAACAAAGCCCCAGAACATTGAAATCTTACCTAGGCCATGATTTCGGTGGGCCATTCCGTGGCTTCACTATTTCCTCCACTGTGGTGCGATAGTTATGGACCTTAGGGTTAGGGTGTGAGTTAAGGTAAGTGGATAGTTAGGAATGTATGTATGGTGTAGTGTAGGGTTGGTATTTGTTAACTGTATGTGTGTGTATTAATTTGTTTGTGTATAGTTTTGTAGGGTATGTGTGCGATAGTTACAGACCTTAGGATTAGGGTGCGGGTTAAGGTAAGTGGATAGTTAGGAATGTATGTATGATTTTACTGTAGGGTTGAGTTTTGTTAACTGTATGTGTGTAGTTTATTTATTTTGGTGTGCTTGTATTGTGTGTAAGTTTCTCGGAACAGCAAATTTTTTCCTTGGGAAAAAATTCGCTATTCTGAGTGTTCGATGTTATCATATTTTAAAATTCCAAGTTCGAACTTATGGTGTTCGATATTTTGGAATTTCGAATATATGATATAGACCATAATTTTATCTGTGACTGTGTATATGTGTATGGAGGTGTCATGATTTTATGTATGACTGTCTGTATGGGTGTGAGGGTGATATGCCCATTCCTGAAGCCAAGTTTAAGACTGTTATGAGGATGCATTTGCTTAGGTGTTCCTGTAAGTTAGAATAAGATCCCTCACAAAAGTATTTAGTTACATAGTAGATTTTCTAAAATTTTTGTAGTATGTCATAGTATAGAGATTGCATGGAAATCCAAGTGGAAGGGAGGGTTAGTCTTTTGGGAAAAAGGAATTGAAAAAGTGCTTAAACTGAGAGGGTATGTTTCCTGAAATTATAGTTAAGTTAAAAAGTATGTGCCAATAGTTTTGCTCATAGCTTAGTGTGTAGTTTCATAAAGTCAAGTGGGTAAACTGTGGGAGTTTGGGTTGCTTTTCTTACCCAGTTTCTCAAGTCAGTTTTCTACGTCCTTAGCAATTATCTCCTTAAAGTAGAAGGTCAGTTCAAGTGGGGGTTGATATTTTGTGAGGCTACAGTCTTATTCATACTGTAGTCAGTTGTGATATGAGGCATAGTGGGTAGTTGTACAGGAGTGCTGATCATTCTTTTAATGTCTGTCTAGCTCTTAGGGTTGTTTGAAATGGAGTATAAGGGAACAACGTAGGATTTGAGGCTAATAGCTTTATCCTTATGTAGAGGTGGCAGGTTGGTATAATGGTTACTGTGCTTACTTTACAGACACAAGGTGTAGGGTATGATTCTTACATTGGTTAATTGGCTAAGATTAAAATGGCCCACCAGGCAGTTAGCCTAGTACTAATCTATGAATGTATGTTTGTTAATTTGGGTTCTTTGATTTCAAGTTTATGACTTTTTCTGAATGATAAATACTTATTATAAAGAGAGTGGATGTGTGTGGCCTACTGTTTCCAAGTGGTTTCTCTTTGTCTCTATCTCTCTCTCTCTCTCTCTTTCTCATTTCACTTTTAAGGCCAGTAGTATGCCATGGCCAGTGTTTTCCCCTTACCTTATTTTTGTTCTCAGGAAAGTGCCTGACAAGTACTCATTTGATAATGAAATTGAAGTAATATAATGCAACATCAAGTTCAGTCATACTGTGTAGGGAAGACCAGTCACTACAGTATAGTTATTTGTGGACTTTATCTTTTTTGCTTTCTCCAAGGATTCTAGAGTATACAGCAATTGCAAGGGTTAGGGGTTATGAATGAGATAATTGCTTTAATTGAGGTGTGGCCATTTAAGTTGTTACTTTGCTATTTTTCTGTTTAGAGGAATAATATGGCTTTTGTCCCTCAGAGTCAAAAACAAACAATTTTTTAATATCAATATTGTAAATCTCTCTTTCTGTGCTGTCTAAAACGGGAGGAGGATACGAGGGTGGCAGGGTGAGGGCAAAACAGCCATTATTCAAATAAAAAATTAATTACATAGAAGTACTAGTCATGTAAGCAGCCTAGTGTGTCATGCTGGTTATTGGGTGCTAACCTAATTTAACTTAATGCTTCTACCAAAGATGAACTATCAGAACCCAATAACCACACATTATAAACTAATAGAAAACTGACAAATGTGAAACTATTAACAATTAAAAGAGCCAAAATGCAAAAATAAGAAAATACAATGTCTGTTTACAGTTCAAGGTGGGATGTATAAAATATATGGGGAAAAAGGCTGTGGAATAAAAGCCTAGGATCCAAGTCTGCAAGAATATTACCATGGTCGCACCAAAAGAGTTCTGACATCAGAATGGAGAATGGAGTTAAAAAGAACATTACACTGCAAATCCACATGCTACAAAAGCCTGAAAGGTGTTCATAATATTTTGCTGAATGGTGTTAATAACAGTTAAATTAAAGTCTTTGTGAGTTAATTTTCTAAGCTGAAGAATGTTTTTGTTGGAGCATGAACCATTAAGTTCTGGGTCATTGAAAGTGTTAAGTCTTACTACCCATTTAAATTTTTTCTGCAGCATTTCCCGCAAACCTTTTTTTGTTTAAGTTAGGATATGTTAGCTGCTTGTGGCAGTCTGGCACATGGAAAATCTATTTGCCCTTTAAGCAAGTTAATAGTCTACCTCTTAGCAGCACATTCAAATCATAGCATATAGTAGCTCTTGGCTGAATCTGGCTGTTCTTTCCATTGGTTTTGCTATAGCTAATGCGTGACAAAGTGTAAGCTCTTCCACTAAAAACACCACGTTCTGTATATTTTCATAGTGGATGTCATAAGTATCAGAGGAGTGGTCAAGTCAGCTGCTGCCCATAGCAATCTCCAATTTACTGCCGCACTCTATAGAGTACAAAGAGTATGCCTGCCTACACTCTTCCAACACAGTTGTGTGACAAAAACCTAAATGAATGAATAAATGAAACAATAAATAAATGGCTTTCAGTTTTGGGAAAAAAGTATCAAAAAGTCATCCAGGTTAAGGCAACAAGATATTATATTTCTGCAAAATAGCTCTTTGATGTCTTCCATATGCTGTCAGAAACACCTTTCAGAAAGAGAAACAAAGTGGTATACTGGCTCCTTGCTTCAGTTCTTGATGCAGACGAACACACACACATGCACATACATATATGCATGCATGCAAATGTATGGACACACACACAAACACACACACTGATGTACGCATGCACACATGCATGCACACACAGAATAACTTATATGTTTTAACACCTTTTACATTTAATATGATTTGAAATTTCGAATGTCAGCAACTGTGAACCAAAATTCTAAGTTTTTTTTTTCCATATAGTCCACTTTTCTCTGGTAGCATCAAATTAATTAATATGTGAATTTTGCTTAGTCATTTTTGAGTTATATCCGCATTCAACTATTTTACTATTCAGATTTCCTGCTGGTCCCAAACCTAAAATCAAACCTTTATTTATAGACAATACAAAGTAATTGTTGTAGCAACACAAAGCCTGTGATTCAGCAAAGGGTATACCATTTGTAGTAATAGTACACTGCAGGTAGATTAACAACTGTGACAGTGAGAAAATGCAATTCAGAGACAGCTATGGCCACAATTAGAAAGACTTCATTATCAAGCTCATTATCATGTCTCCGAATCATACTCTAGATAACATTTCACATTGTTAGACATGATGGAATTAGTGTTCTCCCTAATGGCCCATGGATAACATTGACAAAAATACCCCACTACACTCAGATACACACACACACACACACACACACACACACACACACACACACACACACACACACACACACACACACACACACACACACACACACACACACACACACCAAAAACACACACTCATGAACATGAACACACCCTTACATGCATTGTGACTACTTCCATATGAGTGAAAAGGTGACTGGCATATTTTGATGGCATTCACTTTTGCCACCAACAATGAAAATTTATGTAGACAAATGATTCTCCAAATTGGTTTGCAGTGTAATTCTGGAACGGCTGGCATTTCTGGGAGATAGCACATGACTTTAGCCATTCCCCAAGATAGCTGGATTGTCATAGGTTCATAGGTTCATAGGTGTGTACTAGGCTAATGGCCCTGGAGCCTTTACAAGCCTAGCCCATAGGATTACCCTGGCATCATGCCACCCAACCTTAGTTCTCAGTGTCTCTGTCGATTAGAGCCACTGGAGTGTTGCCTGGGGTGAATTTTCTATTTCCCATCCACTCATCAAGATTTCTCTTGAAAAGGACCAGTGAGCCGCTCTGTTTGACATGTATGGGAAGTCTATTCCATAGCATGGGCAGTCTCTGGGTTATGAAGCTGTCCCTTCAGCATGTTCTGTTGATTGTGATAATGAGGTTGAGGTCTCTGGAGCATGTGGTGTGGATTGGGATTTCTTTAGATGTAGCATTTCTAACAGAGCTGGGTCAGACACGGCTTTGTAAGTCCAGGAGAGATCACCTCTAAGTAGGCAATATGAGACAGAGAATAGTTGGAGTTTTTGAGTCTGTCCCTATAGGAAAAATGTTTAAGGCCTAGGAAACTCTTTGTGAGGTACTTTTGCAGTCTCTCCAGTTGTTGCAGGTGTTTAGTGAGGTACATGCCAAATGGGGCATTGTCTTCGATGATTGGCCTAATGAGCGAAGAGTAGAGGAAGGCAATGACCTCTTTCTTCCTGGATGCAAAACCCTTAGTGATGAGATGTGCCACATAGAAGGACTTTCTGACCACAGTGGCAATGTGGTGGTCAAAAGAGAGACTGCTGTCAACCTGTGTTCCCAGATATCTTATAATGCCTTCTGTGTTCAGTGGACTACTGTCGATGTGGTAATTCATGGGAACTGGGTTTTTCCAGAAGAGAATGATGACACATTTTTTGGCATTGAGCTTAAGGCCATGGTTCTGACATCAGTCATTGGTATCAGTGAGGCCTTTCTGTAGGATGTCATCATAACCTGGGGAGTTAATAATAGCTCTGAACTTGCAATCATCTGCAAACTTGTCAGCCAGAGTCCCTTCATGTTGGCCTGTACTTCTGACAAGTAGATACCAGACAGGAGAGGACCCAGGACCGATCCCTGTGGGACTCCACTCGTGGCTGGTCAGCAGTCTGACTTGGAGTCAATTACTTTCACACTGTGGATTCTATCTATGAACCAGTTTGTAATCCACCCAATGATATAGGGGTTGATGCCTAGCTTAGTGAATTTTTCTATGATTACTGAGTGGGGAATGGTAACAAAGGCCTGGGCCAGATCAAGGTAGGCTGTATGAACCACCTTGCCTTCATCCACAGCTCTGGTGACTGACTCAAAGAAGTTGACCAAGTTGAGCAGGCATGATCCATCCTTCATGAAACCAAACTGTGTGGGATCCAGAGTTTGGAGATTCCCTATATCCTTGTTTATTAGGTCCATGATGATGCGTTCCATAGCTTTGCATATCAGACTTGTCAGGCTAATGGGATGATAGTTTTCAGGGTCTGTAGTCACTCCTCATTTGTGGAAAGGGATGACTGTAGCAGTCCACCATTTGGTAGGGGCAAAGCCTGAGGTGAGGCTGTGATTGAACAGGGCACACAGGTGAGGTGCCAGTTCACTCTGTAGTTCATGTAGAACACAGCCAGGGATATTGTCAGGTCCCATGGAAGCTGTATTCTTGGCCTTGAACAGTGCTGTTTTAACCTGTGCAAAAGTAATACTAGGTGCTTGGCAATCTACTGGTATTATGATTGGTCCTTTGGGGGGAGAGAGAGGAGTAAAGTTGGCACTGAATCTTTCACCCAGTATATTGGCAATATCTGTTGGCTCGGTATAGGAAATACCATTGTGCAGTAGCTCAGAGCAAATCTGAGTATTGCCATGGAGGTTCTTTGCATAACTATAGAAGACCTTATGGTTGTCTTTACTATCTGATGCAATTCTGTTTCCATAGCTAGCTTTAGAGGATTAGATGTGGAATCTCAACTTTATGCTGAGGCTGATTAGGGAGTTTTTCCAGTCTTGGGACTTCACCTTATTCTGCATCAATTTCCTCCTTCTATTGTAGAGTTTGTTTATTGCAGGGAACCACCAGATTGACTTCCTTTTTTTGGAGGCGAGGGTCTTGGTTCTATTGGGTATGGCGAGATCCATACATTTGTGTATGTGTTCGTACAGTGCATTGGTGTATGATTTGGTGGTCATGCAACTATTATTCATTTGCGTGGGTGCTGTGAAGTTAGTCATCTCTGTTTTTAGGAGCCCAAAGTTAGTTTTGGAGAAGTTTTTCATGGTGGTTACCTTTGCGGGGTGGGGGGGGGATGTGGATGTCCAAGGTGATTACTTTGTGATCGGATCTAACCAGGGAGGAGTTGACTACTGGTGTAGAGCAATAGTCGCCCATGTTAGTAATGACCAGGTCAAGGATATTGCTACCTCTAGTAGGGGTAAAAACGAGCTGGTCCAGGACATTGGAATTAATGAATTTCAGGAAACGCTGGGCAAGTGTATTGGTACATGAGTAGTTTTCCCAGTAAATGGAGGGGTAGTTGAAGTCACCCAGTATGAGAGTGTTAGGTTGGACCCTAATATTCTCCAGGGTGCTTAGGAACGTGGAGTGTGAGTCTTGGGACATGGTTGGGGACCTATAACAGGCTACAACCTAAATTGCTGTCTTACCCAGTGTTAGCTGCACCTGAAGTATCTCTGATGCGTTATGTTGGACTACCAGTCTGGAGGTGTGTGCATCCTTTATGAATGTGGAAACACCATCCCCTTTGGAGCTTCGGTCCTAGTTCTGGGGCTGAAAGGTGTGGAATGAGTTATAGCCTGGTAGTGCAGGGATGCTTTCTGCTGCCTTGAACCAGGTCTCTGTTACAGCACAAATGTCAATGTTCTCCATTTTAAGGAGTGGTTTGAGCGATTGCATTTTGAGAGTTAGACTTCTAGCATTGAGCAGCATGACCCTCAGACTGCATTTGTTTGTAGTTGTTGCAGTGGTAATTTGGTCTTGGGAACACCGCCTAAAAAAATACACTATAGGGGTGGCAAGAGCTTTGGCCAATATCTGGAAGCCCATGGGTGACAGATGCAGGCCCTCTCTGGCAAAGCATCGAGGTCTGTCAATCATGTCATCCCAGGCAGCAGATACTGGATCCCCTTAGAATGACACCAGAAACTTAGCCAGTTGTTGAAATCAATCATTTTCTGCTTGCACTGTGGTATCATTCTGGGTGATGGGAGGATGCTGGTCAGGGCTAGGGTCATACCCGCCTGGGCTACATAATCTGAGAGGTCCTCCATGTCTCTTTTCATGTAGTCCAGGGAGGTATATTTCAGGTCATTCACACCCACATGTACAATGACAGAGTCATATTTGTACCTGTTGTTGAGGGACCTGAGTGCATGCATTATGTGGCAGATCCTGGCACCTGACAGGCAGCTGACTGTTACTTTTTCCTTATTCAACCTAGAGAGTGAGACATCAGTGTGCCTCACTATTGAGTTACCTATGACTAGTGTGCTGGGCATGCTGTTTTTCATTAGGGGCTTTGGTTGAGTGGTACACTGTTTAGGAGCGTTATGTATCTCGTGATTAGTGTTGTGATGTGGTGGTCAAGTGCGTTTCTGCCTTGGAGGTCTATGCTGTTTGGATACATTTTTATTGAGAGCCTCCACAAAGGTGGGTGTGTGGTTGGTGTTTTTATGTGAAGGCAGTGCTGGTGTGTGTTCTGGAGGGCTGTGTGTTCCATGTGGTGTGGTGCAAGTGTTGACCTTCTCCTCTTGACCACCTATTCTAGTCTTGGCTGGAGAGTGAGTGGCTTCCAATTTAGGTATATAAGTGGATTTCTTGCAAGTCTGAGTGTTGGGAGGTATGAGGAAAGAGTTGTTGGTGTACATGAGGCAGTTGCTACATTGCCTCAGGATGCCCAATTTCACCAGGTTAAAAGGATAAAGTACAGGGAACTGACATTTAGACATGTCTGGAGGGGTGGACATTAATAATATGTACTGGAGCTGTTTCCTTGTAGAATGTTTAGTGCTGGTAGCACTTTTGTGTGCTACAATAATCACTACAAGAAGTCTGATATGGTAAAGTGCTAGGCTAATAAGCTAGTAAAAGTGCAGGAGAGGAGAGAATGAGCAGATCTAATGGAAAAATTGAAGAGCAGACTTTGGCACCTCCAAGAAGCTTACAAACATTCCTGGATACAGCAAATCTGTATCTGGACTAGACTAGCTACAGAAAAGGTGGGAAACAAGCACAAACATTGGCTTTTAAACCAGAAAGTTGAAAGAGATGGAAAAACTGCCCAAACGGCCAATAAACTACAAATTTTGGGACAGAAACCACTCCTCTTGTGATAGATAGGCTACCTATTGCTTACCACTGATAAGCTAGAAGGCTTCTCTCCAACACAGAAAGGCTTAGGGGGGCTCAGAAGCTTACATACAGTCCTGGATACAACAAATCTGTATCTGGACTATACTAGTTACAGGAAAGGCAGGAAACAAGCTTAGAATTTTTTTTTTACAGAAAAGCAGCTAAAACAGCACTAAAACAATTCAAATGCAGTGCAAGCTAGCACACTTGAGTGTGTAGCAATATTAAAGCAAGTGCAGTATAAATAAATGCAATTTATTCAAACTGTCTTCTGAACTGAATTCAATTATTGTTTTATTCTATTCTGAACAGTTAAAAAGTGCCAAAAATATACTTATCAGCTGAGAAGCACACTCAGTCAGAACACAAGGAGATTCTAGCAAAGTTTTTTTAATAAAGTGGAAAGGGTGAAATGAGAAACAGAAGATAATTCAAGGTTAAGGACCTAAGTGGGTTGGCCTTCTCAAATGTTCTCTCTGTCTTAGGTAAAATGAGCTAATGACACTAGACTGGGATAGAGCTGGAATAGAGCTGAACAGATGGGACTGGTAGGAGTGTCTGAAATTAAAATATGATCTCACTGTACTCGGTTGAGTGAGCAAATGAGATGGACCCAGGAGGAGTGCTGAAACACAAATTTACAGGAGGGGTGGGCAATTCCAAAGCCACCAAAAGCCACAAGGATTAATACCACATATCTATTTGTAATTCAAAGTTTAGTTTTATCCTTTAGATTCTGTTTGTGTATCCAGAAAATGCTTCTGTGCATTTTTAATCAGTTAATACTGTAGTTATACACCTTATTTTTGAATTTATATAACAAATAAAATCTAGTTTGACTGAAACTATTGCACTTTGTAATTGCTTAAGTAACTAGAACTAGGTTCAACACAAATTTGTATGTGAAATTTATTCCATTCAGCTTTTATACTGTTGCTTTGACTTTAAATCACTTTTTTGTTCACCTATTGTTTAAGGAACCACATTTGCTTAACATGTCTAGACAAATGAATATATAATGCATACAAAAACTTTGCTTTCAGATAATTTATTAGTTGACCAGATTTCATCATTTGATTATTAATTTTGCTCATTTATAATGCCAGAATTAAAGTATTTAACTATGTTTGATTCATTTTGGGTAGCCAAAAATAATTCCATTTTATTCTCTTTTCTAACACATATCAGAGTTCTTGTCCATATCTCACTCAGTCATATGCAATTTGATGAGATGAACCTTTCATACAGTTCAATTAGTCAGGTTGCACATGTAACCCTCTTACAGACAAGGCATAAAAAAACATGACTGTATATTGAATAGTTTAGAATTTTACCTTTACAAATTTCCTGTTTATAATCAAGTACTGTAATGAAATACCTATTGATTTGTGAGACACACACAATATATATATATACATATATGTGTATATATATATATATATATATATATATGTGTATATATATATATATATATATATATATTATTAAGTCTAATATTTGATGCAAGTTGTACACGGTAACTTCATACTGTTAATGCATTTAAGGCAACCATACAGGTACTTGTCGTATTTGGCTGTTACATGTTTCCTTACTGGTTTAGCTTCATAATTATTGAACTGAAAACTCTGCATGTAGTATCCTTCAAAATGGAACTGCATGACCTGTTAGACTTAACATTTTTATCTCCAAATGTTACTCCCTTAATAATTTTGCATATAAACAGCTGCACAATTTGTTTTAAGTGCAAACACTTTGTATATCATCTTACCCAATATGTTTCTCACTCACACACCAACCCGGTCTTCCACCTAACTCAGTACAACTTTAGTATCTACTGCTGCATGATAATATATTTCACATTTTAATTTCATTTTATTGGTTTCATGAATAGAGATGGCTATTGCTGACATAACCTAGCTTTGTCCCTGTGTGCATTACTGTCCAAACCTTAGTTATCACACAAAGTTTAGATCTGTGCATCCACACTTGCCACATAAGTCAAACAGTGAATTGTTTAGCAAGTGCGTACATGCCAGTACTACAAAACTGTATATCTGCATGCACAACAGGGACAAAGATTCATTTATAGGCATTCTAAAAAATGGGAATGGGAGTGGATATAAATAAGTAGTTTACTGTATTAATTTTGTGGTTATATCTTTCAAAACACTGAAACAGAATGGACTGAATACCTTCCCAGTGGCATACACACGGTTGTAGATGCTGAGTATGTAGAGGTGAGTAGGACAGGTCAGAAAATGTAAGACGTATTTAAAGCAGTTCAACTCATGATGTTCTAAGCTGACAAACTGTATAAATCAGTGCTCAGGAAGGAAATTACATGAAAATACTCCTGCAAGGAATGAAAGAGACTGAAAGAGAGAATAAAGGTTGTACTAGAAGAAAAACCTGGCTAAAAACACAGATAATCACTGTAAAGAATATTATGAATAGCAAAAAATGCTTTCAGATAACATGGGTAGAGTAAAACATTTACAAATTATAGTATATGATATAAAATGCATCTGATTGAAACTGGGATTGCTTATGTTTCATTTAAATATGGTAAATATATTAATATATATTTAGTATCAGTACACATCTAAATAAATTATTTTGTTCCTGGAAATCTCATTCTGCAATCAATGCCTCTATCTGAAAAGACACAAAATGTTTTGAAAGATATGACCACAAATTTCACAATAAAAAATAAGATCATAAAGAGGGAATGTAGAACAGAAGATTAGTAAAGTATTAGTTAAAAAATAGAAGATAACATTATGGAATACTTGGTAAATGAAGGATTTAGTGCAGAAAGACTAACACAGATTACATCACAGCATGATGGAACAATAATAGTCCCCAAAGTAAGGAGAAACAGGAGGAGCAAGAGACATCTGAAGAAAAAATATGGACACAGGGAAAAAAAGAGATTTCATATGGTGCAATATTTATCAAAGGGGAAAGCAAAAGTAATCAATGCAAAAAGAACAGCAGCAAAGATATTTGAAGAGAAATATAAGCAAAAGCATCCAGACATCCAGAATCCAGCAGATTGCCTGGCACCCAGTATTACTGCTGCACAGGTTAAAACAGCACTGTCCAAGGCCAAGAATACAGTGTCTGTGAGACCTGACAATATCCCTGGCTGTGTTCTGCATGAATTACAGAGTGAACTGGCACCTCATCTGTGTGTCCTGTTCAATCACAGCCTCACCTTAGGCTTTGTTCCTATAGAATGGTGGACTGCTACAGTCATCCCTCGCCACAAATGAGGAGCAAGTACAGACCCTGGGAACTATCACCCCATTAGCCTGACAAGTCTGATATGTAAAGCTATGGAACGCATCATCATGGACCTAACAAACCAGGATATAGACAATCTCCAAACTCTGGCTCGCATACAGTTTGGCTTTGTGAAGGTTAGATCATGCCTGCTCAACTTGGTCAGCTTCTTTGAGTCAGTCACCAGAGCTATGGATGAAGGCAAGGTGGTTCATAAAGCCTACCTTGATTTGGCCCAGACCTTTGATTTCATTCCCCACTCAGGAATTATAGAAAAACTCACTAAGCTAGGCATCAACTCCTATATCACCAGGTGGGCTGCAAACTGGCTCACAGATAGAACCCACAGCGTGAAAGTAATTGACTCCAAGTCAGACTGATGACCAGTCACGAGTGGAGTCTCACAGGGTTCGGTCCTGGGTCCTCTCCTGTTTGATATCTACTTCTCTCAAGTCCAGGCCAACATGAAGGGACGCTGACTGACAAAGTTCACAGATGATTGCAAGTTGGGAGCTATTATTAACTCCCCAAGTGATGTTGGCATCCTACAGAAAGATCTCACTGAGACCAATGACTGGTGTCAGAACCATGGCCTTATGCTCAATGCCAAAAAATGTGTCATCATCCCCTTTGGGAAAAACCCAGTTCCCATGAATTACCACATTGATGGTAGTCCACTGAACACAGAAGGCATTATGAGAGAGTTGGGAACACAGGTTGACAGCAACCTCTCTTTTGACCACCACATTGCCACTGTGGTCAGAAAGTCCTTCTGTGTGGCACACCGCATTACAAAGGGTTTTGCATTCAGGAAGAAGAGGTCATTGTCTCGCTCTACCCTTCCCTCATTGGGCCAATCATTGAGTACAATGCCCCATTTGGCATATACCTCACTAGACACCTGCAACAACTTGAGAGGCCACAAAAGTACCTCACAAAGAGGATCTTAGGCCTTAAACACTTGTCCTATATGGGCAGACTCAAAAAACTCCAACTATTCTCTGTCTCATATCGCCTACATAGAGGTGATCTCTGCTTGACTTACAAAGCCATGTCTGACCCAACTCTGCTAGAACTGCTACATCTAAAGAAATCCCAATCCCTCTGCACTACACACTCCAGAGACCTCAACCTCATTATCACAATCAACAGAACATGCTGGAAGGACAGGTTCATAACACAGAGACTGCACATGCTATGGAACAGATTTCCCATACATGTCAAACAGAGCATCTCACTGGCCCTCTCCAAGAGAAATCTTGATGAGTGGATGGGAAATAGAAAATTTACCCTGGGATCACTCGAGTGGCTCTACTCGACAGAGGCACTGGAAACTAAGCTTGGGTAGCACAATTGCAGGGTAATCCTATGGGCTAGGCTTATAAAGACTCCAGGGCCATTAGCCTAGAACACACCTATGAACCTCTGACATGGAAAATGTTACAATACAAAAAATAAGAAAACAAAGAGAAAAAGTAGAAAAGAGAATTAGAAATGGAGAGGTTAAAGAAATAGAAACTGAGGTTATGGATTGCCTGTGAAGTAAAGGATTCAGTGTAGAAAATCTAACTCAGATAACATCACAGCAGGCTAGAGCAACAGATCCCCAAATTAAGGAGAAACCAGTGGACTGGAAGCCATCTGATCAGTTGCCAAATGAATATACTTTGGATTCTTCAATAGGAAACCAGCACAAATGTTTAGTTGGAGTTGCACAGCAAAGGAAGGAGCAGGAAACAGTGGCAACTCTGACACAGTAAATGTTGTGGAGTGATAGGGTAATGAGTTCCCATATGAAAGAGCAACAGGTGACATGGGATGAAACTGAATAGAATGTGGGACAGGAAGATTCTCTGAAACTTTCTACAGACTGCCCTCAGAAAATGGAGAATGAAGAATGTGCCCTCAGTTTAGAAGCAAATGTTCTAAGACAAGATTTACTTGATTTAATAGAAATGGACAGACATATTAAGATCAGTGAAAGAAAGTGACTACGGAAAGTCAATAAAACCCAGAAAGTTAGAAGTTTGATAAAACAAATGAACACAGTAATTAGGACTGTCCATTGAGATTCACTTCATACACCAAAATTAAATAGGATATGCCACTTTGCAACTAAATTAATAACAGATAAGTCTTACCACAAAAACACAGGGTAGTAAGGGAAAGGAATGGGAGAAATCAAATGCTATCATGGAATTATCGAATCAAGGAAACTATGTGGCAACTGATCAGATGGCTTCCAGTCCACTGGTTTCTCCTTAATTTGGGGATCTGTTGCTCTAGCCTGCTGTGATGTTATCCGAGTTAGATTTTCTACACTGAATCCTGAGAAATTAAGATGCCACCTTTATTGCACTCAAACCCTTCCCATCTTTCCAATAGCCAACCACAGTGCTAACCCAACACTACCTCCTCCATCTTCCCACTACTATCACACCTCCTTAACTAACATGTACAAGCATAAGTTTCCTATGCTCACTGCATGCACTCTCCTTGCATATCTTACATCCTATCAAAGCTCCATCATTCCCCCACTCAACCACTACCACTGTACTACTACTCACACCACCACTCATGTCTCACCCACACTCAGCTCCCCTCCCACCAGCTCAAGAACCATCCCTATGCACCCCCCACATATTCTACCAACTATATTACTCAAACATAAAGCATCCCTACAACTTAACATAGTAACCCTCCCACCATACTTATTAACCACAGAGCACAATCATAAAGTTTCCCTTATAAACAAACACATTCAAAAACTGAGAAAACTAATAATCTCATGCATATCAAAACTAGCCCTAAGTGGAGACATCCACCCAACCCTGACCCTACCATCTCCAACCCTAATCCTCATAATCAGACTAGAAACCACTTCTCCCATATTACAGCCAATAGAAAGCCAAGTGACTTCCTTCTACTAAGCCTAAATATTAGAAGTATATCCAACAAAGTCCATGAACTCCATGCCACCATAGACTTGTACTCCCCAGATATAGTCATCCTGAAAGAAACCTGGCTAAAACCTCACATTACCAGTGAGCAAATACTCCCTACAGGTTACGGCATACTAAGAGTAGATTGGCTAAACAAAAAAGGAGGTTGTGTAGCTATAATATTTAAACAGCATCTAAACATCCAGATATTAAAATCATCAGCTCCACAAATAGGTAATGAAGAAATAATATATATACCAACCTCAAAATTAACCAAAACAAAACCATCAACATAATTGGATGCTACTTCCCTCCTGGCCAAAGCATCCCTCCACTAGAAAACCTCCTCAGCTGGTCTACCCACCATCTCCCCCAAGAAATTATCATCTTAGGTGATTTCAATATTGACTGGCAATCCTGTTCTGGCAACAATCCAACCCATCATGTACACCTTCATGGCTTCACCCAACTAGTCCAATCACCAACCAGGATAAATAAAAACTCCAGCAAGCACACTACCCTGGATTGGATACTAGTCAGTAAGAGCCCCCAGTCATATATAACAGGCTGCTTATCAGATAGCCTCAGTGATCACTCCCCAACATTCCTACTCAAAAATACCTATACCAAGCTAAACCTGTCATCTACCGTTAAATACGTAAAAACCTAAACTTTAACCCACTCACATTCATCTCATCCCTCAAAGAATGTAACTGGCATCCTCTAAAGTACCTCAGTCTAGATGACGCAGTTGAATTTTTTAATACTACCTTCCTGAACATCCTTAATTACCATGCCCCCATAAGATTTTCCAGAACCAAAGCACAACCTTCCCCATGGCTACAGAAAACCACTAAGTCAGAAATGAAAAACAGGGATAAAGCCTGTGAGCACTGGCGCAAAACCAAAACCCCCTCAGCTAGACAGAAATTCCTAGAACTACACAATAGAGTCAAAAAGCTAATAAAACAGGACAAATTCCAATACTACCAGTCTGCCCTAGACTCCTCACAACACAACCCCAAACAATTCTGGTCCTCCATAAACTCCATCCTCCACCCAGGTAAAGTCAGTACCCCTCCTCCTAACATCCCTTACTCCTCAGAAAATATTGCTACCTCATTCAACACACACTTCACCCAAACCATACTATCACTAGCTAAACAACACAACCCCCCTCCCCTCCAACCCACACCTTCAACTAGTAATCTCCCCACTGCCTTCTCTTTTTCTCCTGTACCTATCTCCAACATAAGAAAACTCTTAACTAAAGTTAAACCCACCAAATTAGCAGCAGACAACCTCCCAAGTGAATACCTACAAATCGCAGCTGAAAGCTCTGGCCTACCCAGTATGCATCTTGATTAACCGATCTCTGTCAGAAAGTTACGTTCCCACACTGTGGAAAGTATCACATATAATCCCCCTCCACAAAGGCGGACCCTCCGCAGAACTAACCAATTACCGCCCCATAGCTATTCTCTCTCTCCACTCTCCAAAATACTAGAGAGATGCATACACTCTCAGGTCTCAGACTACCTCCTTACTAACAACCTCCTTTCCAGTACTCAGCATGGTTTCCGACCAAACCATAGCACCACCACTGCCTTACTCTCCTTTGCTAACACTATCCTTCAGCATAAAAATAATGGCTATCTCTCCTCTGCTACTTTCCTAGACCTATCTAAAGCATTTGACATGGTCCCACACAAACAACTTATCTCTATCCTCAATAACCTATCCTTCTCACAATCAGTCACCAACTGGTTTTAGAGTTACCTGTCTGACCGCCAACAATTCATTGTATGGCAGAATGACATATCTCCCCAACTACCTGTCTCCATAGGGGTTCCCCAAGGATCCATCCTTGGACCCCTACTCTTCTCTGTTTACACCAATAATCTAGCCTCTGCCACCAAACATGGCACACTCATACAATACGCAGATGACTCGGCCATCATCTGCTCAGCCCAGTCCCTACCAAAACTGCAAAATGTCACACAGGAAGCCTTTTCCTCTGTTGAAACATGGTTATCTGATGCCCAATTAATACTCAACCCAAACAAAACTAAACTACTCATCTTCCAACCCACCAAACATACTCAAAACAACTCTCACTTTAACATCACAGCAAAATACGACACCACTATATACCCAACTGAACACACCAAATTGCTAGGAGTGGAAATAGACAATAAACTAAAATTTGACATTCACATATCCATGACCATAAAAAAGTCCACAAAAAACTAGGAGCATTATACAGAAATAAGCAATTTCTCACCAAAGATTTCAATAGCAAATTCCCACCTTATCTCCACCCTACTTTATGCCTCTCCAATATATACCAACCTAAGGCAATGTGGTCTAAACAAGCTAGAGACCTGCTACAACAAAATCGCCAAATTCGCCACAGGGGCATCCTACCGTAGTCACCTCTGTCTCTCATTTGCTGAACTGGGCTGGCTTGAACTCCCTCACCTCCTTCAGTGATATCAACTCTCACTCGCCCACAAACTAGTAAACCATCCACTAAATGTCCCATCCCTCCAGAATCTACTCCAACCCTATCGCACCACCAGACCACTAAGATCCAGCAACAAAAATCACTTGCAGATCACTAAAGCCAATAACTCTGCTGGTGAAGCACTATTCTCTTGCGCCATAGCCAAATTATGGAACTCACTCCCACCCACAATTACCTCCATACCATCATGCACCCACTTCAAAACTTTACTAAAAGTGCACCTAAAAACATGCTGGCTATGCCCTTGCAACTCCCACTCTGATATCATCCACCCCATCCAACCACTACCTTTCTTTCCACTCCACTAACTACCTTGATTATAGCAAGCTCAGATGCTCATAAGCCTAGTACTTATTATACAGCAGGAACTTCTCATTGTAACATTTGTTAATGTCTGTTATGTACTTCACAGATAAAGATTCTAGTTGTCTAATGATGTACTATGTTCTTCATCTGTAAATATGTTGTAAGTAATTGTTATGTTAAATTGTTAATTGCTATGTAATCCAATGTAACTACTGTCTGTTTATTTTACTGTGGAGCTTTTCTCCCCGGGCCTTCGCTGAAAATGGACCTGCGTCCAGTCGGACCCTCCGGGTCAACAAATTTAAATAAATAAATAAAGCAATTAAGACAAGCGGTGTCACTGTTAGAAGAGTGTAGAAGAGGGAATAGATCAACAAAAATAGTCAGAAAGATAAACATTATAATACGATGAGCAGTATCAGAACAGATCAGGGTCTATCATTCACTATTGCAAATAAACAAAAAATATCAGCACAGGCAGAAAAACTTAGAATATATGCAGATAAATATAAAGGAAATGTACAAAACAGGCAATTTATTGATCACCCAAAAACGTTTTATAGAGAACTGTGAAACAAGACATAAGGAAATGAAACCCCACCAAATAATAGATACATTTTGAAGAAATATCTATGAAGATCCTGTGGAACATAACAAAGATGCTAAATAGGCAGAAGAAGTAAAAGAAAGAATAAGAAGTTCAAGTGTACAGGATATGAAATGGGATGAAGTAACGGCCAGACAGATTGAAACAAAGTTAAGAAAAGCTCCTAATTAGAAAACCCCACGCCCAGATGCAATATCTAACTTCTAGTTAAAAGTTTTAACATCTTTACATGAAGATTTAGCCACGAGTAACAACTATTTATATGCACACCCCAAACAGACAGCAGCCTAATTAACAAAAAAAAAAAAATAATACTCCTACTTAAGAGAGAACCTGCAAGCTACCCTAAAAACTATGGACCAATTATTTGCCTTCCGACAATGTATAAACTATACACTGGAATTGCCGATAGAGTTTATAGTAATTTAGAAGAAAACTCAATCATGGCAATAGAACAAAAGAGTAATAAAAGAAAGTCATATGGAACAAAGGATCATTTGTTGCTAAATAAAGTCACAATGGAGAACTGTAAAAAGGGAAAGAATCAAAGTATGGCATGGATAGACTATAAAAAAGCATTTGACAGTATACCGCATTCATGGATAAAGAACACTTAAAAATATATAAGATGCACCCTACATCTAGGGTTGCCAACAATCTGGAATTCTTCCAGACTGTCCAAAATTAATGGACACTGTTCAGAAAATGGAGACTGCCTATTCTGGACAGTGCATTGTCTAGAAAAAATAAAATCACCTATCCACAGGGGAACTACTGAGCAGCCAAGTGCTCCAGATTGTGCAGAACACTTTTCATTTAACATCGACTTAGCCCATTGCTGAACAGTGTGCTTGAAATTCTAAACTGAAGCACTAGGACCTGAGTGTGGGAGACTGTATGCATAATTTAAATGATTTGTGTTCCGAAGTGTGTGTGTGTGTATGTGTGTGTGTGTGTGTGTGTGTGTGTGTGTGTGTGTGTGTGTGTGTGTGTGAGAGAGAGAGAGAGAGAGAGAGAGAGATCAATCACTGGCAGCAGCAGTAAAGAGGTTTGCGCACCTCTGGACATTTCAGCTGAAGAAATCTGGATAAAGCTTAAAATAAAGGGGGAACAAAGGCTCAAAAATAGGAACATATTTTAATTATTGCTCTTATAAAATTACAAACTTGATTAAAATGAAAGGATTTGTTTTAGCATGAATTTTCTGAGGGAAATAAAAGTCTGAAACTCAATTTCAAGTCATTATTTAGTAACTTCAACCTTCAGTGACTGGCAACAAACCAAACGTTTTAAGAATAAGGGACCAAAAAATAAATACCTGGATATTTTTTTAAGTGTTATATTTTGGATGGAAAATGCTTCCTCCAGCACCATTTACATATACTACAGCAAGTTTGAAACACTGGGTGGAGAAACTATTTAATATCAGAAATATATAAAAAAATAATATAGTACTAAAAAATAAATAACTAAACACAACAATTTTATAGACAGCCCATTCTCTAAGCACAATAATGCCCTCCAGGACATGCATATAAACACACACACACACACACACACACACACACACACACACACGCAAAATAAAGCAGTCATGCACATATAGATATATGTGCTTGTGTGTGTGTGTGTGTGTGTGTGTGTGTGTGTGTGTGTGTGTGTGTGTGTGTGTGTCTGCAGAGGTAGAGAGACACAGTTTCTGTCACATACAGTGAAACTCAGATGAGAACATACAAACACATATACACACACACACACACACACACACACACACACACACATATTATATAAAATATATATACCTCTGCATGTACATATATATATATATTTATATATATTTATATATATATATATATATATATATATATATATATATATATATATGGGTCTACTTCTAAAACCCAACTGCCAGAAGATTGACTTTCACAATGCCAAAACCACAATCACAAAACTGGGGAACCGCAAATGTTGGGTGTTCACTACAGTAAGTAAACTCTTGTCCAACATGCCCCTGTCTCCACTGTAGTGCGATCCCAGAGTTGGTTTATTTAGTTAGGGAAGTGTGGAGGGCAAAGTGTTTTACTTACCTTGGAGCGAGTTTCGTTTGCATTTGGCCAAGTGTTTACTTACCATAGTAAACAGCCGACATTTGAGGTTCTACAGTTGTTGTCTTGGCATTGTGACAGTTGATCTTCTGGGAGATGGGTTTTAAAAGTAGACCCATATATATATATATATATATATATATATATATATATATATATATATATATATATATATATACATATATATACATATATATATATATATATATATATATATATATATATATAGACACACACACACAACACACACACACACACACACACACACACACACACACACACACACACACACACACACACACATACAATACATGAAACATCATAGCTTTGCAGATGTGTACATGCAACAGATGAGTGTGTTGAAGTGTTTGACAGATGACTGTATGTACTGGCAGAAAATTATGGGTTCTAACAGCACTAAGATGAACAAATAAGGGACATGATTGTGATGAAGTGTCTCAAAAGTTAGAGCATGAATTTAACCTAATTTTAGAAAATGCAATACAGATAGTCACTCATGTTATGTATTTTGCATGTCAGGTAGCAAAATTAAAAGCATTTTGCTTTTACATACATGTCCAGAATTTTTGAAATGAAAAGTTGGCAACCCTACCTACACTGACTGATTACATTACAGTGACCATGAAACAGTGGCAGACCACTTTGCAGTTAAGCCATGATAAAGGACATTTTATTATTCTAGGGATACGAATTCAAAGGGGGATATTCCATGGTGACTCCCTGTCACAGCTGCTCTTTTATCTTGCCCTTAAGCCATTAAGTTGTTTACTTAACAGATTAGGTCATGGCTAAAATTTGGCTCCCAGAAAACAGCAAACTGTAAAGACTTTTCATCTTCTTTTTGTAGATGATTTAAAACTGTATAGTTCACCAGATGAGGAACTGAAAGCATGACTGCAACTGGTTAAAACTTTTTCAGATGATGTAAGAATGTCATTTGGTCTTGATAAATGTACAAAAGCAACCTTTAAAACAGGAAAGCTGCAGCACCAAGAAAACATCAGTTTAGGACAGGAATGTGATGTAAAAGAACTTGAGCAAGAGCAAGTGTATACATATTTGGGAATTGCTGAAGGATCAACAGTAAAACATAAACAAATGTGACTAAGACTTAGTAAGGAATATTTAGAAGGCTTAAATTAATACTGAAAATGGTATTGATATCTAGGAACAAAGTCCAACCTATAAAACAATTTGCTCTTTATGTCCTAATTTACAGTTTTGGAGTGACTGACTGGCCCCAAAAGGTGTTGGCTAGGTTGAACAGGAAAATAAGAAGGACACTTCATGCTCATCAAATGATTTATAAAAATCAGTGCTAAAGGAGGTATGGGCCTCTTTGAAACTGATTACATGTATAGGTCTGCAAACATGGGGCTGCATACATATCTGCTGACCTCACAAGACCCAAATGTCGTGAAAGTTTTGAAGCACAAGGAGAATAAGGCTAAAATGACTTCCTTGCTTAGTTTAGCAGAAGCATATTGGTGTCAAGCAGGAATGGGAATCAAACCACAAGTAGATAAAAATCGGGCAGCAACTGAATGTGACAAAAAACAAAAGAAAGAATATAAAGTGAAGAATCAGATGAGAAGGCAGGAAATGCAGAAAATGCATAAATAGAGTTGCCAAAAGACAAAATGTTAATATTGGCGGCCCAAGATAGTGGGCTATGTACTCAGTGGTTTACAAAGTCCATTGAACATGTGGGGGAAACAGACAAGTGTAGGTTTTGTAAAACAGAACTGGAAACAGTCACACATCTTGTTGTTGGTTGTGCTATACTAATGGCAGAAGGACTGTACACAGAAAGGCATAATAATGTGGTAAGACTGTTGAACTTGGCATTGTGTAAACATTATAATATTGAAGCAGCTGAAAAACACTGGAAACATCAGCCACAAAGCATCATAGAAAATGATGAAGTTTATATCACATGGCATCATCCATTACTAACAGTTCAAAAAACAGATGCAAGAAAACCAGACATAGTAGTCCATGAAAAGAAGAGAAAAATAGCACTGATCGTTGAAATCGCCACACCCAGTGACTACAGTGCCTTATGTGCAGAGAGACACAAAGTAGTAAAATAGCAGGGTTTGCAGGCAGAAACAAGGTCAGTGTGGAAGAAGGATACCTAGACAGTTCTAGTAGTAGAAACAATGGGTCTTATAAAAAGGAATTTACAGTCATACTTAGATATGTTACCAACAAATGTAACTCTGTACGAATTGCAGATGGAGTCATTATTTGGCAAATTGCAGGTGGTGCAAAGAGCACTTTTGGCTAACATCAAAGATGGAAACAATACTAATTTTATGAGCTTTAATCATACTTTCACTTGGGAATGGAGTCCATTCTCATCATGGTATAACAAACCCAAAAGACTTGGAGAAATTAAAAAATGCCCATCATTTGGATAATAAGGATGGTATTTTCTTTTTACATTTTCAACTGAAACAGAAGATACATTTAGGACTGACAGACATATTGGATGTTAAATCCTGTAAACTGCATCTACAGTGACACACAATAACACAATTAACATTTAACATTCAAAAAATAATGTTATAGGGAAAGTTGCTTTGTTCACAGGTTCATAGGTGTTTACTAGGCTAACAACCACAAGGGACATTTTAAGCCTAGCCGTACATCCCAAATCTCTAACAAGTTCTGGTACCCTTAATAAGTGAAACAGGGGCTTGGGAGATGAACCATTTACAGGTTGCCTGTGTCCATTAGAGACATAAGTGCCAAGCCAAGGTTGAATTTCTTGTTCCCCATCCAATTGTCCAAGTTACACTTGAATTGGGTTAGGGATGAACTCTTCTTCACATGGATAGGGAGCCTGTTCCAGAGATGAAGTAGTCTCTGCAATACACACCTCTCTGTTCAACAGGTCCTATTTATATCACAGGCAAGGTTTAAGTCTTTAGAATGTATAATTCTAGTGCTGTTTGTTTTGCTGATAGGCAAGAGGACCATCATAGTGGGGTCTGACAAAGCCCTGTATGCCTGGCATAATTCTCCCCTCAACAACCTGTAGAAGACAGAACAAGCTGGACAGAGCCTTAAGGTGTTCTGCATAGGACATTTTACTTACACCCTGTATTCTTTTAGTGAGGAACCTCTGTGGTTGTTCCATGTGTTGGATATGACTGGTTAGGTACATACCAAGGGGGGCATTGTACTCAGTGATAAGTCTGATGAATTTGGATACAGTGGAACAATGACTTCCTTGGACCTAGATGCCATACCTTTGTTTATAAGTTGCATGACATAAAATGATTTCCTCACTACTATAGACATGTCGTGGTCAAAGGCTAGATTACTATGTGTGTCCACAAGTCCCTGACTACTGGGTCAACTCTAAGGGGTGTGTTGTCAATAAGATAGCTACCAGGAGTGGATTATTTCCCAAAGGATACTATTATGCATTTCTTGGCATTTAGTTTTAGTCCATAGCTCTGACAACAGTTGTTTGTCTGTGTCAACCCTTCCTAGAAAGCATTGGTGTCAGTGTGGGATTCAATGACAGCTCCTAATTTGCAATCATCTGCAAATTTAGTCAGTCAGAGACCATTGAAATTGGCCTTGACTTCAGAGAAGTAAATACCAAAAAGGAGTGATTGAAGGACTGATCCCTGAGGGTCTCTACTTGTTACTGGACTCTTTGTAGAGGTGGACTCCCCAATTTTAAATTCCTGGGTCCTGTCTGTGAGCCAATTGGCTATCCACTTGGTGACATAATGGTTTGTAACTAACATCTTGAGCTTGTCGATAGTTCCGGAGTGGGGTACTGTGCCAAATGCCTTAGCCAGGTCAAGGTAGGCAGTGTGAACCAATTTGCCCTCATTCATTGTTTTGGTGACCTTCTCAAAGAAGTCCAGCAGGTTGAGGAGGCATGACCTGCCCTTGGTGAAACCATACTGGGTTGGTTCCAGTGTCTGGAGGTTTACTATATCATTATTGATAATTTCCATGATAATTCTTTCCATGGCTTTGCATATAAGACTAGTGAGACTTATGGGGTCTGCAGTTTTCAGGGTCTGATGATGGCCCACTTTTATGCAGAGGGATGACTGTTGCTGTTCTCCATTCATGAGCCTGTTTGGAGGCTACAGTTAAATAGCAATTCCAGAGGGCCTGATAAGTCGTGTTTCATGTTATTTAGAAGGGATCCTGGGATATTGTCTGGGCCCACTGATGCAGTGTTCTTGGTCTTAGAGAGAGCATTAAGGACATGTTTACTAGTGATAGTAGGGGGGATTATATTTGATGGTATTTCCTGAGGGAAGGTTGAGGTGGGGAGAGGGGTAAAGTTGGAGCTAAATGTGTCAGCCAGTAGGTTTGCTATATCTTCTAGCTCAGTATAGATGGCTTAATTTACAATGAGCTCTGCACACACTTATGTATTGCCTTTGAGGTTGTAGACATAGCTAAAGAAGCCCTTGTGGTTGTCCTTGGCCTGGGAGGCCAAATGTACCTATAATTTGACTTTGATAGGTTTTATTTATCCTTTGAGTTGTTTTTTTAGTTTGATGAAAGTGAATTTATCCTTATGGGTGCTGGACCTCTTAATTGTTGCCATGATTTTCTTCCTTCCGTTATACAGTCTATTGATTTTGTGATTCCACCAGGGTGGTTTGTTTTTTTAATTAAGTTGTGTACTTCTTCCTGGTGGGTACAACAGACTCTATGCAACTACTAACATGCTTGTATGGGGTTCCTGTGAAGAATTCTGCATAGGCAGCAGTGTTCTCAGGGTTTATGGAGGGCTTCAAAATTTGGCAGGTTATCACCTAATAGTAAGAAGTTATCCTTAGAATAGTTCCTGAATATTCCAGGGTTAGCTGGGGGTCCAGGTTTTATTTTTACTTCAAAGGAGACCATTTTGTAGTCTGACCTTACCAGACAAGGCATTAAACTAGGAGGTGTGCGGCACTCTCCCATATCATTGAGGACCAGATCCATTATGGTTGCACTCCTGGTTGGTGTATTGACCATCTGGTCTAGGTAGTTTCTATTTACAAAATCCAGGAATCTTTGTGCATGTACATTTGGTGTTGTATAAGATTCTCAGTTAATAGTGGGGTAATTAAAGTTGCCCATGAATATGGTATTGAATTGGATGGTAAATGTTTCCAATAAGTTTAACTACATGGTATGGGTTTCCTAGGTTATGGACCTATAGCTTGCAAGGACGTGGTATTGTATTTTGCCTATGGTACTTTGAACATGGAGTAGCTTAAGTGCACTGTTCTGTTTGCCTAGCCTTGAGGCATATTTATTTCTAATGTCAGTTGAGACACATCCACCTATAGTCCTTGTCTGTGCAGTAGCTGGTCTAAATGTGTGGAAGGCACCATAACCTTGCACTGTCAGTGCGGTCTCTGTGACTTTAAACCATGTCTCAGTGACCGCACAGATGTCAGCATTCTCTAGGGTGAAGAGAGCGTCTAGGGAGTGAAGTTTTTTGTTTAGACTCCTAGCATTGAGCAGTAATACATTTAGATTTTCTTGCTTTTGATTTGCTATGTCGGAAGTACTTTCAGTTCAGGATTGCCTAAAAGAGGCACTATGGGAGAAGACAATGTTTTAGATAATATTCAAAAGCCTAAAGGGGAGAAGTGCAGACCATCCCTGGCAAAGCAGCATGGTCTGTTGACCATCTCCTTCCATGCTGACAAATATTGCACCCCATTAAAATGACACCAGAAACTAAGCCAATTATTAAAGTCATTCATCTTTTGTTCATATTGTGGCATCATGCTTGAAGAAGTAAAATGTTGCTCAGCTGTAGGCTCATACCAGCATGTGACCAATCATGAGTTTTTTGTTATTTATTGCTTTATAGCATCACTATTTAGCAAGAACTTGTAAAATATTTCATGACAGGTTTAAATTATATGGCGATACGATGCTGAATCAAATACTGGGAAGAAATCATATATAAAATGTAAACGTATAAATAAACACATAAAATTAACTGAAATATGACAGATCTACCTGGAACAGCAAAATGGGTAGGTTTATTCATAATTACATATTCATTTCAGCAGGTACAACTGAACTTTTCATTATCATCTCTGGCTTCTACTACTTAATGAGACAACTTGAATAAGAATTTGAAAACTTAGCTTGTATAGCTTACATTTTCTAAAAGCGATCATTTTCAGAATTTCATAGCCTTCATAATCATTTCCTTTTTGATAGCAGTAGCAAAACTGTTCCTGGCCCATTAAACACAGATGTGTATGCAGTGAAACCTGTGATGCATACAAATCTGAGCGCAATAGGGTACATTCAACTTAATTGAAGAGAAAAACAGAGAGAGAGATTGAGAGAGAGAGACTGAATAAGTCAGTTTTCAACATGTACTATTTGTTGTTAGCACAAATATTGATGCACATGCTAACAGTTTATTTTAAAGGTACCACCGGAATACATATAAATGAGAACTTAATGGTAGTTTATAAAGCTGACTTTCATATTCCACTTGCCACCCCTTTTAAGGAATCTATTACATTATGTAATAACTGCCTTCTGTATGTTTGTACTGCAGTCGTCATCATATCCTTTGCATGCATTCACACACATCTATAACTACTTCATAGGTCTCTGTGTTATCAGTGAATGTGATGAGTTTGGACTGCAGTATAGTCTGGTATGCATATTATTACAGGACCACCCTATCTTCAGGGTAAGATGGCACCTTATTGGGTACCAAGTTACCACTAAGCAATTCCTATTAAACACCATTCACTGCATAATATTCAGCTGTTAGTTCAATGTCCACCATAGCATGCTGTACCTGTTTTACATATCATTTGATTTCCTTGCATGTGAGGAAATGTGACATATGCATTACAACAAGCTGGATGCAAAAGATGTTCTGACATTTGTTTGCTTATCTAGAGAGTGATCCAATCAAATGATAGACTCAAGAGGGACCGTCAAGACCACCACATTGAGTGCATCACATGTTCATTTTCCTGAGAAATAGCATTCCTCATTTGGCTAGAAATATTTGGAGGCATCTCTATTTAGCTGGATTTCTTGTTTGGCTTGTTTGCTGTACTCTGCCTGAATACTGCTGATCTCTGTCTGCATTTTATTTTGAATTGAAGTTTTTAATTTAAGGTTTGGTTATTTTTACTGTTTATCTTTTTCTTGTATTACATTAGTTTTTATTTAAGTTTTCTCTTCTGTTGGAGGGTCAGTTAGAAACATTAGCAAATAATTCCTTCGCAAACATTGAATTACATCAGCTAAATAATGGGATGAACTGAGAAATAGCATTCCTCATTTAGCCAGAAATATTTGGAGGCATCTCTATTTAGCTGGAGTACTTGTCTGGCTTGCTTGCTATACTCTGCCTGAATATTGTTGATCTCTGTCTGCATTTTATTTTTTCTACCCACCGACATAACTGTTTGCTGAATTCGTAAACTTCATGGCTTTTGAGTTGCCAGGTCCTACTATAAATCTGATTTTGGACACTCCTCCCAATCCCATCTCATCAGGTCATTCTACTGAGTATGGAGAGATCAGTTGGGAAGGCCCACCCCTTAGTTTCTTAACCTTGAATTATCTTCTGTTTCATCCCTCACCACTTAACTTAAAATAATTGCACTTTATTCAGCTGCTTTTGCTGTATTTGTGTTTCTTCCTACTTTATTACTTTATTTTACTTTTGCTGCTTGTTTGTAAAAGTGTTCAGTTGCATTTATTCTGCTGCAATTAAATTGCAACTGTTATTTTAAGTCTCTTAGTTTTGGTTTAAGTATTTGGGCTTCAGGCCAGTTGTTTTACATTAAGAAGGATTATAGTCTACACTCTTGTGGAAGAGATGGTAGCCTCTGCCCTTCTGAGCTGGGATTTGCTGGCTGAAGGCTTATTGTGCCTGTTGTTCCAAGTGTCTTTGTTCTGCTTTAAGCACTTGGGTTCCAAACCAGTTATCTTGCATTAAAAAGATTTGTGGTCTAAACTCTTGTGGCAGGAGATGATAGCCTACACCCTTCCAAACTGGGAGTTGTTGGTTGAAGGCTTATTGTGTCTGTTATTCTGAAAGTGTCTTAGTTCTGGTTTAAACACTACGGGTCCCAAGCCAGTTATTTTACACTAGGAAGGTTTGTGGTCTAGACTCGTGTGGCAGATGTGTGTGGCCTACAACCTTCTAAGCTGGGAATTGCTGGTGAAGGCGTATTGTGTCTGTTATTCTGAAAGTGTTGTAGCTCTGGTTTAAACACTTGGGCTCCAAAACAGTTATTTTATATTAGGGAGGTTTGTAGTCAAAACTCTTGTGGCAGGAGAGTGTAACCTATATCCTTCTATGATGGTTATTGCTGGTTAAGATTCATTGTGCCTGTCATTCTAAGTGTCTTGGTTCTTGTTTAAGCAGTTCAGTTCCAGACCAGTTATTTCACACTAGGAAGGTTTGTGGTCTACACTCTTGTAGAGTATTCTACTGAATTGCTGCTTTACTAAAACTGTTTTTTTTTTCTGTTATGACTGCAATTTTTTTCACTTTGAATTTCTAGTATTTTTGCATTTTATAGCATAGACTATATTCAGACTTATTGAACTAGACTGTTTGGTATCATCTGAACACTAAAACCCACCATCTTACATTAAGAAGGCCCCCCTGCACCCTTGTGGCAGAAGTATGCAACCAAGGACTCATCTGAGTTGGGGATTGCTGGAATAAGGCTCAGTCTTGGGCTTTCCCTTTGTTTACTTTGTTTAAAATCATTTAACTTCATGTGTACTTAAGCATTGTGTTTGCACGGTTTTGTGTTAAGTTTACCGGAGCTGCTCAGAGATCACACTGCTACCCTGCAAGCTACTCAGTTGTGCATCATGAGCCACTGACAGTTTTCTGCCCCTAGCCCTCCATCGAATAGCTGCTTTTTGTTAGTCTTACAGCAAAACCTGGTCCATCTAGCCCACTCCCCACTAGTCACTGCAGTATAATCTTGCCATAATGTACAGTTTCCCACCAATTCTCAAGCCAGCCTGATTAACATACGCATCTGAGACGATGTAACTATTACCTCATGTATACTGACAACCAATTACTCATAAAACAAACAAATACAACATGTGAGACTTTTATATATACTATGAATTTTTAATCAATTATCTCACATACCTAACCAGATATTAAATAGGTTGTCAGCACACACACACACACACACACACATGCACAAACACACACACACACACATACACACACACACACACACACACACACACACACACATACACATAGACACACTTCATCTCTTGCACATTATAAACTCACAACACATAAACCCACATATGCTGAGGTACTCTCTGGAAGACTACCTAAAGATTGAGGACCTCCCAAGTGCAAACCTACTGCACACACTGCAAACCCAACAGAATCCATTACATAAATTATACACACAATAGTGCCTCAGCCAATAAACCCCTCAGGGCTTAACACCTCAGAACCAAATATCTTGGTCATAAGTGACTCCATAGTGAGACACACAGATATTCCCTCACCAGGCTGGACAAGGAGAAAGTCACAGTCAGCCGCCTGTCAGATGCCAAGATCCAAAAGATAATGTATGCATTCAAGTCTCCCAACAAGTACCATTATAAATCTGTGATAGTCCATGTTGGAGTGAATGACTTGAGATGTACCTCACTGGACTATATGAAGAGAGACATGACTGAGCTAGCAGATTATGTGTCCCAGGTAGGTATGTCCCTAGCCCTAAGCAGCATTCTACCTTCACCGAAGATGATGCCTCAATTTAAACAAAAAAATGATTGACTTCAACAATTGGCTTAGCTTCTGGTGTCAATCCAGGCAATCCAGTATCTGTCAGCCTGTGAAGATATGGTCAACAGACCATACTTCTTTGTCAGAGATGGTCTTCACCTGTCTCCTCTTGGCTTTCAGCTACTGGCAAAGGTACTTGCCATCCCCATAGTGCCTTTTTTAGGCAATGTCATAACAACAAAATTCCCACTGTAACAAAATCCACTAGAGACAAACTTGAGGTCAAGCTGCTTAATGCTAGGAGTCTAAATTGGAAACTGCACTGGAAGCACCCCTTACCTTGGAAGATGCTGATGTCTGTGCAGTCAGAGAGACATGGTTCAAGGCCGCAGAAAGCAACCCAGCCATGCAAGGTTACAATGCCTTCCACACATTCAGACCTCAAAATGAGCATGAAAGAACAAAAGCCAGAGGTGTATCCATCTTCATTAAAGACAAATATACCTCAAGATTAGTCAAACAGTACAACTCCCTGGAGCTGCTCCAAGTCCAACTAACTGTAGGTAAAACCCCCTTCCATATCATTGTTAGCTATAGGTACTCCACTATGAACCATAAGAACCACTCTGCCTATTTGATCTACTTGACTCACTCACCAAACACCTTGGTCATGGGTGATTTCAACTATCCTTCCATTGATTGTAAGTCATATATGAATTCAAGCACACTCACCCTAAGGTTCCTGGACTTTGTTAATATAAATCCTCTGGAAGAAATAGTCTGCACCCCCACAAGGGGCTTGAATGTCCTAAACTTAGTACTCACCAACATAGGGGGTCTCTGCGCTACCTTCTGTGTGTTGCCCTCCCTGATAAGGTCTGATCATAAATTAGTCTAGTTTGAAGTAATGATCATACCTGAACCCCACCCCCCGCAAGAGAAAAAAGGATGAAAAATTTCTCCACAGCAAACTATAGCCTCCTAAGTGATGGCATAAATAGTTTCAAACCCCCTGCTACCACTGTCAACAATTACTCCTATACAGAAGTGTACATAAATGTCCTGTAGAAACACCTATACAAATGTATAGGCTCGGTTGTACCCAAACGGGTCAAAACAATGTCCTCACAAAAAATAAGCCACTCTGGTGGACATCAAGCATTAATAGTTTATTCAAAAAGAAGAAACTAAAGTCTGAGAACAAGAGAGAACTGACTCAGCAGAGGAAGAACACCCTCCACAGCTTGAACAAGAAAATTAAATATCTTGTAAAGTCCTCTAAAGCCAATTACAAAGCTAAACTAACATCCCTAGCTAAGGATAATCACAAGGCATTCTTTAGCTACATCACAAATCTAAAAAGGAAGCCCCAGCTTTGTGCCGAACTTGTAGTGGACAGTACCACTCATATTGACCCTGAGGACATCACCAACCTGCTAGCAGACAGATTTGGTACAAATTTCACCCCCTCTTCCTGCTACCACCAGACATACCCCAAAGCATACCTGTCACGCTACCTAGTATCTCCAAAGAGCAGGTCATAACCACAATCTCAATGGTCAAAAATACATCTTCCATGGGACTGGATAACATCCCAGGCTGCCTACTAAATGGTCTAAAATAGGAGCTAGTGAAGCCACTTGGCACTCTCTTCAACCACAGTCTAAGTACTGGCTTTGTCCCAGTAGAGTGGAAAACAGCAACATAATTCCCTTGCACAAAGAAGGTCCATAAACTGACCCTGGGAACTATAGACCAATAACCCTAAACAGACTTATCTGCAAGGCCATGGAGAGAACCATCGTGGATCTTATCAACAAAGACATAGGTGCCCTTTAAACTCTTGACCTGACCAAATTTAACTTAATTAAGGATAGATCATGCTTATTAAACCTGGTGGACTTCTTCAAGAATAACACCAAAGCCCTGGATGAAGGCAAAACAGTATATATAACCTATCTTGACTTAGCCAATGCTTTTGACACAATCCCCCACTCAGGCATCATTGAGAAGCTCACCCAGCTGGAAATTAACCCATATGTCACTAGATGGTTAGCCAACTGGCTCACCAGCAGAATGCATACAGTCAAAGTTGGGCAATCCACCTCTACCAGCAGACCAGTTACCAGTGGTGTACCAAAAGGATCTGTGCTGGGACCCCTATTGTTTAGAATCTATTTCTCAGAAGTCCAGGTGAAAATAGATGGCCTGCAGCTTAACAAGTTTGCTAATGACTACAAACTGGGTGCAATCACTGAGTCCTTCAATGATGTTGACATACTACAAAAAGGGCTTACACAGACAAATGATTGATACCAAAGCCACATACTTAAACTAAATGCAAAAAAAATGCATTATCATCCCTTTCAGCAAAGAAGTAGTCCCTGCAAATTACAATATTAATAGTATCCCCCTTAGCTCAAACCGTGCAGTGAGAGATTTGGGAACACTGGTTGATAGCAACCTTAACTTTGATCACTATGTGTCCACAGTGGTAATGAAGGCCTTCTATGTTGAACAACTCATATGTAAGGGCATCACATCCAGAGCTAAGGATGTTTTAGCTACCCTGTACTCATCCCTCATCAGACCACTAATAGAGTACAATGCTCTCTTCTCTATGTACCTCACCAGATACCTGCAGTAGATGGCGAGACCTCAGAGGTTTCTTACCAAGAAAATTCAGGGCCTTCAACACATGACCTACATGGACAGAGTGAAGGCCCTGTCACTGTACTCTGTGTCTTACAGACTGCTGAGAGGCGGCCTGTGCCTGGCTCACAGAGCAGTCTCGGACCTTGCCCTAATGGAAATGCTGCACATCTGCAAGTCAAATGGGACAAGAGTCACTTACTCTAGGGATCTTAACCTAGCCTCTGACATTTACAGAACATGCTGGAGAGACAGATATGTCTCCCAGAGATTGACACTCCTCTGGAACAAATTCCCAATTCACATAAAACAGAACTCTTCAATAACCTATTTAAGCATAACTTACACAACTGGATGAGAGACCATAAAATTACCCTTGGGGTGTCACCTATGTCCCTGTTGGAAAACGGCAGTCGGTGCTGGTCATAGACTCATGCTGCAAATATAGACCATACAACTTGGTCAATAATGGAACAAGGGTATAACATGGCTAGGCTTATAAAGACCCTAGGGACAATAGCCTAGTAACCTCCTATGAACCTATGAACCTTAAATCCAAAAACCAAAAGCAGGAACCACGAGACAGCACCAAGTGATAAAAATAGATTTAATCCAATATTAAGCGCTTTTCGTTTGTCACCATATACAAACATCTTCAGATAAGAAAACCTCTCTGAGGAATGATTTAAATACTCAATCAATTAACTTCTCAATTAATCAATTGTAGTACTTAAGAAAATAGTAACATATTAAACACACCAAAAACATTTTGAACAATAAATGCATTTAAAACCTATAAAAAGCATCACTAAACTAACTGAGTCAAATGTATATATTTCTTGGTATAAATAAGAAAAATAATATATAGGAAATACTGTCTTTTACAATAAAGTTAAGTAAAAAACTATTCAAAAATAGTAAATCCTATAAATTTATATAGATACCCTTGTATGAAGTAGTGTAAACACTAAGTAAATTAAAATATCTAAGAAGTTTCATCTAATTAGACTCTTGAGCTTAAGAACACTGCTAATTGAACACCCTTCATTCAAACCTGGCACATTGTATGCGTTTAATCTGATCTGCCATCCCAACTCTAATTCTTCTAACTTTAGAGGGATTGGACCACCTCTGGAGTTCTGAAACACTTGATCAATAACAAGAAATTTAAAGGTGTGATCAGGGTGTAATGAAATATGTTTAGTTAGTGCATTGTCAGATTTTTGTTTTCTAATAGCATAAATATGTTCGTAGATGCGCTCACGAAGACGCCTCTCAGTTTTGCCTACGTAGTAGGCTAAACAAGATTGGCACTGGGCTAAATAAATCACCATTCTAGAATTACAATTCACTCTAACCCTCAAGTTATACTGATGGTTATGAATTTTGAATCTGTTAGATTCAATAACATATTGGCAGTAACTACAGGCTTGGCATTTATACATACCAGGTGTCCTTACTTGTCCAGTTTGATATTGTTCAAAGAAAGCTTTAAGATTCTTAGCTTTCTTATATACTACCACAGGGTGATCACCTAACTTCCGATAGACATTGTTATCACTCTTAAATAATGCCCAGTTTTTACACAGGACCTGAAAACAGTCCTTACTGTTAGAATAGTAGGTTGTAATAAAGGTGACATGTGATATCGCAGATTGCTGTGAAACATTAGAAGTGACCACAGACTGAAAACGAAAGTTATCTGTTTCATTATGAAGAATACATGCACTATCCAAGATTGGCTTGTAAAAATGTTTTAAACGTTTAACCGTCACTTCTTCAATAATTGCATCGAGCATATGGCCAGGGTACCCACGGTGCAAAAACATACTCCTCAAATGTCTAGATTCAGCATGAAAATCTTTGTCTAATTTTATAATACGCGCTGCCCTGACCAGTTGACCTTTAACTATTGCTCATTTCTGATGGAGTGGGTGACAGCTGGAGAAGTGTAAGAAAGAGTTGGAGTAAGTAGACTTCCTATAAATAGTAGATGTAAACTTCTGAGTGAGGTAGTCCTTGGATAGTAAAATGTTGAGGTATGGAATGGACTCCGTATGGAAGGTAGAAGTAAACTTCAAAAAATGTGTAGTTTCACTGAAGTAATCAACTAGTGACTGATTAATGGTATGGTCACCGTCAAGTAAAATAAAGATATCATCCAAATAACGGGTGTAAAAAATGATGTTATTTTTGAAATCACAATTGTTGAAAACAAAAAGATGTTCCCAGTGAGCCATAACCATATTAGCAACACTAGCACCACAAGGGGAGCCCATAGCAACCCCGACCTTCTGGAGGTAAAAATTACCTCCACACATAAAAATAATTATTACCTAGAACTAAATCCAACAGTTCATGTACAATATCCAACTCATTACTAGTACTACCATAAAACCTTACTATTTGGTCAACCCAATCCAATGCTATATCATGTGGAATACACGTATACAGGTCTTTGACATCAATAGTAAAGAAATTATGTCTTGCGTCATACTTTAACTTATTAATTTTATCTAAAAATGACCAAGAGTCTTTACATATCTGGGTAATATTTACCAAATATTTCTGTAAAATAACATCCACGACTTTCGCACAAGGGTAGGTGGGAGATCCCCTACCATCTACAAGGGGTCGCATAGGAGGGTTATTTAAATCCTTGTGGATTTTTTGTATACCAAACATACAAGGAAATCTAGGGTACACTGTTGATAAGTAATTAAAGGTGTTCTGCGTAATTCTTCCCTCTATATACATTTCTTCTATAGAGTTTTTGATAACATTATAAGCCTTGTTAGTTTCAAAACATGAACTGGCTAAATAAGACGGACTGTCTAATAAATTGAACATCCTTTCATTGTAATCATCCCTATCAAACAAAACCAAACCCCCTCCCTTGTCTGGTTTGCAGAAGCGAATGTTGTGAAATTTGATAAAGTCAAGACATTCCTTTTCTTCATTTAAGTCCGCACCAAAAGATGGTCTATGTAGTGCCGTCTGATACTTTTGACGAATATCAAGTTCACAAATAAGTTCAAAAACCTGTAATAGTGGATGTAAAGGGGGATTATAGACACTAGGGATCCTAAAATCGTTACTGTCAATTGTGTAAATACTGCCCATCATGAGGTTAAGATTGAGTTTTCTTGTAAACAATTTCAGATCAATTAATGTTTTAACCAAATTAAATTTCTGGGCTGGAGCGTATGTGTAACCCTTAGACAGTAACTCAATCAACTCTGGTGTGATATCCACTGTGGAAAAATTGTAAACACTAAAATCCCCATTCACATTATTCAATATAACCGGAGGGTTAACAACCTGGTTGTCACCATCCAATGTAACATCATCACAAGGTGTAACTGCTACAAGATCTGTTAAGCTGGGGTTAGCAACAAATACAGAAGGTGTAACAGGTACATATACTCCAGACAAACAAAGTGAATAGCCAGATTCTAAAAAGCAATCAGAAATCAAGGATAACTCTTTGTTTATCTGGTTTTGTGTTTGTTCTTCTGCTTGAAATACGCTGTTGGCTGTTTTGGTCTTGTCCCTAAAAAATTAGGGTCATTAGACCTCAAGTTATAATGACCAGTTTTATTATTGTTCTGTGAACCCTCACATGGTCTAGGTTCAGCTTGTGATATATCCTCCATGCTAGCACCAGAAGAAATTACATTACTAGCAATTACGTTAGTACTTGTGTTAGACGATGGAACAATATGCCGCGAAGAGGGGTGGAATGCTCTGGATAAACCAGGCCAAACCTGTGCTGGTGAAGGTTTGGGATATGCAGTCCCTTCTTTATAAGCTTTTGTGTCTCTATCAATTTTCTTAATTTTATTGTGCTTGAGTTTATTAAGGTATTGATCAATACTTGAAAAAATCCTGTTGTAGTCATATTTATAATGCTGGAACTCAGAGTCCAACCTAATAAGCTCATCAACTTCAGCCACTTGTTTGCTTAAAGATTCCACTAGTAGAGTATAATGCTTGATCATAAGGTCCAATAATTCAAGACTGTGATGGTCAAACAAAGCAAGCAAGTCTTTATGAAACACTGAATTGTCTGCCAAACCGGTAGGATATTGATGGTGCCTTAAACCTTTAGGGACAATTTTAAGCTTAAGACATTCCTGAAAATAAGAAATCTCTAACTGTGTCTTCTTAAGCTTAACTAATAGGCTATCCAAATTTTTAAGGTTAACAGAAATGTTAATCTGCTCACCTTCATTAATGATACTCTGTTGTGTAGATCCATTAACTGGTAGTGAAAACGTAAACTTGTCAACCAGTCAAGTATTAATATTGAAGACTGAACTATTATTTGTAATGTCAAAAGTTTGTGCTGAAGCAACCATTGAACCTACATCAGGAACACCAGATGGAAAAGTGTTCACATTGCACAAGTCTGTTACGGCTTCGTTGACTCTCTCTAGACCATCCTTACAATTATTTGCTCCCAAAGGTGGTTGTCGGTTAGGGGAAACAAGTGTTTCACTGGCCGGAATACTCCTCTGCCCGCATTGTAGACTTATCGAATCAGACGCTTGAGTAGCGACCGAGCCGGGACTTCGGTTCACAGTGATTGACATAGGTTCATCTGGCAATTTGAGAAACAGGTGCAAGTGGTGCATTAGCATTTACCCGGTTCACAATGGTATCAGTATATTCACCGGGAAGGTGTAGGCGGCGCTTTAAAAGAACAGTTTTGGCGTTCAAGCTTGTCCAAACGCACAATAAGTTAATCCAAGCGTGACATTAAAATATTTAACACATTGCTATTTAAAGATTCTGAATCATTCAGTGTTAAAAAAACATCACACCCGTCAGCATTTATCAGAGCTTTGGGACAGGGATTCAGGCTGTGTCTTTGCCCTCTTTATAGTTTTCATCATAGCTTCACATATGGTGATAATAAGAGAAACATATGTATACATGAGTGGCTCCATCTTTCTGTACTGGCTTCACAGTTGCTCCTTGCCTGTCTATACACCTTACATCTTTTTTTCCAACAGGCAAGACAGTTTGCCTTCTCATTAAACAAATATAACATCTCAGTAAGCTATTGCTGAGACATAATTTGTCAAGCCCATATGTCTTGCCCCGCCAAAGTTACTAGAGGGCATATCAGTTTTTTTGCCAAGAAATTTGACAATGTCACATATGATTAATTAATTTGACTTTGTTTATATACACCTCACCAAATTAGCTTCCTGTCAGAACAGTGGGGTTCAGTCTTAAAATTTTGTAAGACCTGAGGTTTTAAAACTCAAACTGTGATTCAAGTATTAATGAATTTTAAAACTTAGTGACTCTACACAACACTTCTTTAAGGGTGCTCATCCTTCATGCATCACCAATCCTGGGGCTGTCATCCTTTCCACAATCCTGTCATATATATATCGTAACTTCAGGTTAACTGTACCTTAGTCTAACACTCAACGGTTGCAACTTTGAACACAGTAAATATTCACTGCATGTACTCTTTCAGTTCCACTATTCTGAGACTGACAATTATACTCTACAGAGTTTCAGCAGGCATCCTGCCAAAATGTTATTTCACCCATATGTACTTTTGTAAACACCAATGTGAATAATTCATTCCACATTTCTTCTTGCGTTGCAATATTCTTATTGCAGCTTCTCACCCTGTTCTAACATTACTGTCTTGGGCTGTTTTTCTACATTTCAGAATTTGTACTTATAAAGATAACAACAAACACAGCTAAAGTACACAGTTTGCATTCCGTAACCTGGGGTCATCTAGCTTTAAACACTGAGCTGGCACCTGCCATGACAAATTAGATGTTTAAAAAAAATAAAGGGACAGTGATCAATAAAGTTCCAGAGACTCTAATCCTCTGATGTGAATCTCATTCATAGTAATCGCTCTGGCTCTATGAACATTATTTGAAAATGCAACACTATTTGAACAGTACACTTGTTTTCGGATCTTTACAACCAAAAACTATTAAACATTGCAGGAGTAAAAGACCTAAGTACTGCTGGCCTTTTAAATAAATTTGACATACTGCTAAAAAACCTTTTCTATAAAGAAAAGATAAGTCATAGAAAAGATGGAAAGGAAGTCAACTGTCTATGTCGCTTTGAAACTCTGAGATGGATTACGTGAGAGAGACACACACACAGACAGAGTCAGAAGCAGACAATGCAGTAATTGTACAATGTGAAAAAGGAGGAGTGAGTGAGAGAGAAGGTTTTGCTTGTTATGATGAGGGTGGTTTTCACCAAATTAATCCAACTTATTCCAGACCAGACTGCGATTGATTGTGAGAGGGTTGCTTCATCTAAAAAGCATCTATCAATGTTGCTATCCTTTTCTGGTCTGAGAAAGCAAAAATATAAAATATCAAATACTGTCAAATTTATTCAAGCATTTAAACCTAGGCACATTAGCAACAAAACTTTTAAAAGATAACTAATAATAATGCATGTAGTCTTAATAATATAAAGTATAAATATAAACTACAATTATAAAAGAAAAGACTGCAAAAATGTATGTAGCAGAAATATTCTAATGGTCCTCAAATGAGACTGCAGAATCAGTCTTACAGTTGCAAAGGTAGTGTAGCCAATGACAACCAGTAAATCTTGTTTTTTACCGGGAATTTTCAGGTGTATTTGAGAGCAAAAAACAGCACTTGCCATGTGAGAGGAGAGGATGGGCTTGTTAACAGGCTGTCAGAAGTTCCATAAGGTAAAAAGGACCCAGTCCTACATGACAAGATAAGTTAAATAAAGCATTATATACCTAACATGAGGCCACAGCTAACAAATGCAAACAATACAGTACAGCAGGATATGAGCAGGAGTTAGGTGCAGCATTTTGCATAAATTGGAGGACATTAAGGTCAGACATTGGAAGTCTAAGGTGTAGAGAGTTTCAACAGGTTAGGCAAGAAGAAATAAAGGAATGCGTTGACTGTAATAAGATTCTGAATACGATTAAGGTGCTAGATCAATGAAATATTACTTAAATTGAAATATGGTCTGATAACTGCCATTTTTGTATTTATCTGTTAAATGGGTATGCAGTCTGTTCCAAGAACCCTGTTAGTTACAACCTAAGACACAAGCCATAGACAAAGACAATATAGTACAATCTGAAATGAACGAGTAAGGCAACAGCAAGTACAGAAACTGCTCATGGGAATATATAGACAGCTAAATGTAAAGATAGGAAAGTGAATGGGATAATAATAGTAAATAACATATAACATCAATGGTAGTGTGATTAGGGACCAGGTCTTCAGCTGAAGTGTAAATAGGTCTTTTTAATAAGCTCATAGTTATATGCAAATGGTTCAATGTCTGCACTTTATGCACAAGTACAATCAATTCCATGGGATGGCTATGTATGCTGCATAAGAACAGACAAGTATTCTACGGCGAGTGAATAACTGAGCAATCTAGATTTAAATAAGTAGAAATTATCCTTGGTTATTATAGCAAGTGACTGTAATGGGCAGCTTTTATTTAGCTGATACTGGAGGATAGGTCTAAACTACAACCGTTTATTATATATCTGATATTAGGGTTCTGAATTCTAATCTCTTGGGCAATTTTTGAGAATGCTCATTCTGCTGTTGTGAGACCGAAATTGGAGTAGTTGCAAATAATGTGAGTTGCACTTTGAACACAGTTGTTCTTATGTTCAGTTTGTTAGCAAGTGATGGGCAGTAGGCATCATTAAGGTGTTTAAAAATTAAAATATCTGCCAGATAGGTGGTCACTGCAGTCACTGGGACCCAATTAGTTTTCTGAACGGTCTGATAGTGATGTTCTTTCTTGTCCTGTATGTCACTGAAAAGCAAGATTTTGCCTGCAGCAAGACTATATTTCCTGGAGAGTTCATAGCTGTAAAAGGAAGATTGTATAACAATCTAGGAATAAGTACATTAATGGCCAGTTTTCTTATCTCAGACAAGAAAAGGTATGAAACTCTATAGCAGTATGTTAGCTTACCTAAGACTTTACCTATAATGTGCTCTACAAGTTTTGTAATTAAAGTTGAGGGTCTAGCAAAATACCACAGTAACTATATGAATGGGCAAATATTAAGGACTACTGATATTATCTTTAAAGGGTGATTTTGTGCAAAAGTAAGCCTTTGTGCTAAACTAAATGTTACTTCAGTTGTGTGTATTGTTGCTGTTCTGTTCACCATTTGCTAGCTAACTCCATACCACACTGAAGTTATAATGAAGATATTTTTCAAGTTTTTGGGAAGTTGTTTAGATTTATTAGGGCAATGTTTTTATATTGAGGCATTTAATGCTTGAAATGTCCCAGAGCAAGGCATTCATAATGAAAACAAAGGAGGACTAAGAACAGAGACTTGCAGTAGCTTACAAGAGATTATTTCTGTATCAGATTGAATGTGGCTAGGTTTAGTCTAGAAGGTCATTTGTGAACCATTACAGTTCACTAAAGGAGAAAGCAAAGGGAAGCTAATTTCTGAGCATGTTATGGTTAACCATTTTTAGATGATTTAAGTCACTGATGATTGCACAGGGCTGAGGTCTGAATTTACAAATGAATCCATGCTGTTTCTCAGTAAGGATACTTGAGAGTTCGGTTAAACATAACATTTTTCAATAACTTTTGCTAGTCCTTTAGCTTTACTGAGTCATCAGATAGGATTTCCGGGTCATGTTCCCTACTCACAAACTATTACTAATCGTCTCATGCAAAATTAAGGGAGGTGAGGTATGAGGGGCTTTATGAAACCCAGGGTTAGTGCCTCAAACCTGAAGGATGTGAACCTCATTTACTGGCAGTAATCAACAGAAACATTTCATTTGTGCAAACTTTCAGAGTGGCAAAAAAGTAGCCATCCCATAATGGCAGAAGAAGAGCTGTAGATATATCTTATTCACATAAAAGAATGATATGTGAATCTCTTTTTCCTAATGATGCATCCCAGATTTGAAATGTACATGATAAAAAAGCAAAGCAGCAGCTGTACATTCTGAGATGGAGAAGTTAATGAATAGTAGTTGGCCAGTGAAATATCTTCTCCAGTGTTTGTGAATGTGAAAGGATTATACTTAACTAAGGAATTTGCAACTATTCTTCAGAAGAGAAATGTTGAAAGACAGAATTAAGCTATACTGAATTAAGGAAAGATGAGTAATTGATAAAAGTTAACATAAAAGAATCACCCCGAAATTCAAGAAGCTCAGCGCAAGGACGGTTTTAGCTTTGCACTGAGTGTCCTCACTACAGATGGCGCAGCAGTGCCATATGAATATGTATGAGGGCACACCTCCGCACCCTTGATGTGCACAGGAAATGTGTGTGGGTGCAGAGGGTGTGTACAAGTGCTCTACAGAGGCGTAAACATGCCCCGACACTTGTAAAACCTACTATGCCTACTAGTAGAGCCCACCCCTAATAGTAACTCAGTAATTCAGTGTCCGTGGATACTGAAAAGTATGCTAAGCATACAAGAGTGTTCACGAACAGTGAAATAAAATTGAAGCAGTAAACACACAAGCACGTAGTGAAATGTTGTGCCCTATCCCTAGAACTTTAACAATTAGATTCCGTGTCCCTATTATACATTTGAATTGCTGAAATATCGAAGATGTAAGCAAAGCGCAGCATGTCTGCACGTTGCTGCCCTCTGCCGAGTGTAGCTTACACATCATATTCATTCAAATAGAGAAAAGCATACCAAATCAACGTAAATGTCAATAGTGTAGTGTTTAGAGCATCCACCTAACAAACAGGCATTCACGGTTCGAGCCCAACAATAGCACATATTATTTTCCATGTGGAATGAATGCTGTTTTGCCGTAAAACTGACATAAGCGTATCGCATGAGATATTTAACTTAAATATCATTCAAGCAAAGTGGCACTGTCATAATGATTAAGGTACTAGTAAGCAGGTGTAAGCACAAATAAGCAGCAGTAAACACATATAAGTACCAGTAAGCAAGTCTGAGTGCACTTGCGTGAGTTTAAGCAGTGCCCAGAATAGGAAATGTATATAAGTATATAAAGACATATAATATATATACACACACATATATATATATATATATATATATATATATATATATATATATATATATATATATGTATCTATGAAGAAAGAACGACATAACAATAAAGCATACAAAAGGAATGAGAAGGGAATCAACAACAGCCCCAGTATTATATAGCGTTGTCAGCGTATGTCATATCCAGCTGGACAGGAGTAAGCAAAGCACTACTACTCGCACAACAGGTAGGATATTACCAGTGGGAGTAACACTGTTGATTTGCTAAGTCTACTTTACACACAGGGAGTAGTCCCTGGTGGGACTACCCAAAAACTGATAGACCATTTGGCCATCCGACCATTATACAAGCAAGGGCAGGTATGTTCAAGGACTAAATTGTGGGAGAGCCTGAGAATACATGGGTTGGGACAACATACGTGTAGGGCCCTAATGCTTGGGAGAGGGCTATATGTGGAGGTGTGTCATGGCTGTGATAACAAGTGGACAATGGATGGTATGCATGTATTTTGAACACGGGTGGGGTGGAGGAACTATGGGTATGAAATTATGGAGCCAGGCATGCCAGGGTTGGATGGGCAGGTTCTAATTGGACAACCCCATGGAGGTCAGCAAGTTCGTTATAAGTATATATGCATATACACATGCAGACATCAATATGTAGAAGTACATTCTCTGTAACAGATTCATTCCATTTGCAGACATAAATAACATGAATGTGTCCTTACAAACATTGACAGCAGACAGAATAGGGGTCTATATTAAAACAATGAACATTTAAAATGACGAGTGTTCTAATATCGACCCGTTTTCAGTGAATGCTGAAAATATCGAAGAAGCAGAAAACCGAATTCTTTCCTAGGGAAAGTATTCGCTTGTCTGTTTCTGTTGCTTCAGTATTTTCAGCGCTCTGGTGGAAAGTTACGGGTCAGGTTCAGGTAAGTGTGCGATTGTCTGGACTTGAGGGCTAAGGTGGGGTAGGTGAGTTAGGGTTAGGGAGCGGATGAGGTGACTGTGCGATAGTGACGGACTTTAGGGTTAGGGTTTAGGTTAAGGTAAGTGGATAGTTAGTGGTGTATGTATAGTTTAGTTTAGTGTAGGGTTAGGTGTAAGAGTTTAGGTGTATGTGTGTGGATTGCTGTTTGTTTGCTGTGCTTGTGTTGTGTGTATGTGTTTTGGAACAGCAAATTTTTTCCCTAGGAAAAACTTTGCTGTTCTGAATGTTCAATGTTTTGAATTTTCGATTATTAGGGTTCGATATTAGAACACTTGACATTTTGAATGTTCGGTGTTCTAATATAGACCCTAGAATAATAGTTGTGCAGAAGAGGGACGGAACAAAACTGCTAAAACGCAGAGGTGTGTACAATGTCCGAAGTCAGTGCTGTGCTGAAAATAATCAAATGTGAGGACTTTCCCACACATGGAATCATTCCTGTGATCTGCCTGCTAGGCCAACACCAATGACTAAACCGGTCTATTTGTAAAAGAAATATGCCGAACACGTACATCATTAGGCTCTCATGTGTAACGTGTGCGTTACCACATAGTCATACTTATTAATTTATTGTAGTGTCATGTTAACGGGAGTAAGGATGTAATGAAGTACAGAGTCTAATCTTGACATAAACACATGCGTGTCCCATGTGGGACAACCCAAAAATTGTGAATAGTATTCTTTTGGTCACTCATGTCACCAATGTTTGTGGATTAAACGTTTGGGAGTTCTGAGGACACGTGGAGTGAGTCAACCGATGGGATGGGTCTATAGGAGTAGGGAGTGGCCAATGTGTAGTGGTGTGGATACAACGCGAATCTGACTGGAGTCTGGATGACTGCAGTGTTAGGGAGGCATTGGGGTGTGTGTTTGGGGAACCAGGAGCCATGGGTATATGGGCATATATGCAAATGAAGCAGCACAGCAATAGTGTATTGGTTAGAGCAACCGCCTAACAAACAGACATTCCCGTACTGAATCCCATTGCATCACATACCGTTTACCATTGGTAATCTGTACATGAACATATTGCAATATCTGTCCGCTGTATAACCTGCAAAATATCAATTAAAAGGTAACTGGAGTGAAGTGTCAGTGTCATAATGAATAAGGCACTAGTAAGCAGGTTAAAGCATATATAAACACCAGTAAGCATGTGTAAGTGCGTTTGCGCGGGGTATGCATTGCTTTACAGACACACACACACATACACACACATATATATATATATATATATATATATATATATATATATATATATATATATATATATATATATATATATATATATATATATATATATATATATATATATATATATATATATATATATATATATATATATATATATATATATATATATATATATATATATATATATATATATATATATATATATATATATATATATGTATATGTGTGTGTGTGTGTGTGTGTGTGTGTGTGTGTGTGTGTGTGTGCGTGCGTAGATATATACAGATATACACCTATGATAGGAAACAGAACACAAGAATGACATATGTTCACAGGCTATGCCTATGGAAGTGAGGAGTCCAAGCAAGAAACATGAAACACGGAGCATGACCTTCCATCCCCCTCACGTGGACATGGGAAACATGCAAACAAACAATGTAAAGAGTCCACTGCTCTCCAGAACACAGACAGGATACAACCATGGGGGTACACAGTGCACCTCTGAATTCTAATCTTGGAACACAGACAGGAGCGTCCCTTGCGGGACACCCCAAAAAATAGTAAGACCAAAAGAAGGTGATAGACCGAATATTCTGGCTGGGGTGTATACAAACTCAGAATACAAGGGTGGGAAACCCTGATGACCCTTGGGCCAAGACAATTGTATGAAATGGGTCCCGTGAAGTGGAGAGTGGGCAGCGTGTAGTGGTGTGTCCAGAACACACCAGGACCCAGAGTAAGGATGGATTCTGTTGGGGAGGTGCGGGTGGGGGAACTATGGGTAGCTACTTATGGGTCTAGGTGTGCAGGTGTTGGCTGATGTAGGCCTATATGGACAGCCCTAGGGATGTAAGTGAATGTGTTCATTGGACAGAGGCATTGCCCAACAAGCAGCCACACCCACTATGATTCCCACTGCAGTAAAGTGTAATCTATATGGCAAGGAATGGAATAACCAGATGTAGATTTATATATGTAGAGGTATGTGTGTGTATATCTACCCATAGCAACATAGAGATAAGCCTCTTCCTCTCTGTAGTACAAATGTATACATACAGAGACAGAATACAGATACATATCCACATATAAATATATACATATGCAGACACCCATAGACCCATATGTTGTGATATATATATATATATATATATATATATATATATATATATATAAACAGCAAAATATAAATATACATGTATGCATACATATACAGATACATATATATATATATATATATATATATATATATATATATATATATATATATATATATATATATATATATATATATATATATATCTGTTACTGTAAATATACACATATATATAGCTAGGATATGATACAGCAGTTACGAGTAACATATGTGACAGGCCATGCATATGGGGGTGAGGAGTCCAATAAACAAATGTGCAACACGTAGCATCAACCCCCCACCCCCCCAGCTAGGCTGATGAGACATACAGACACAAAATAAAGGTAAACATACCACTGCTACCCAGACCACCGGCATGATACTACCAGTGGGAAAGACCTGCCAGGTCTAATCTTGAAACATAGACATCGATGTCCCTTGTGGGACACCAAAAATTAATGATCATCGGAGGCAGTCCCGGTACTGACTTATCAAACCAGGCTGTAGATGTACACGGACCAGTAGGTTGTGCAAGCCTGATAACCCATCGTTCACAACCCACAATGTACGACATGTGTCCCGACACGAGGAGAGTGGGCAGTGTGCAGTGGTGTGTTTATATCACATCTGCACCCACAGTAAGGATGAGTGCTGTAGAGGAGTGGCAGGTGGGGGAACTATGGGTATGCAATTATGGGCGTTGGCATGCAGGTGTTGGCTGGTGCAGTCATATTAGGACTGCCCCAGGGATGTAAGTAATATTCCAAAATGGGCATAGCTGATGCCCATACCTTTCAACCCTTAAGAACACATCCACTGGACAGGACATAAACCATTGGGGGAACGACTAGGGACCATACCTCTGAACTGTCCCCAATTTCCAGGGACGTCCCTGATTTCGATTCAATTTCTAACTCTGTCCCACTTAATCCCTCCTAAAGCTAGTGACATTTGGAGGAAAGGTGGTGAATTACACGTAATGAATAACAACAACAATTAAGAGTTACAAACATCACTTACCTCAGAAAATGTGTATGAATTCTTATGCTCTGAGTCTGTCAGTATGTCAGGTTAATAGTACCAATAATTTAAATGTGTCCCTGATGTTGTTATGCCATGTTCCTGATTCAGTTTGTATTTTTCCCCAATCGTATGAGAGGTCTGATAGGGACAGAAAGTACATATTCCACTGACAACCTTAGAAAGATGATAGAATATTAGGTGTGCAGTAGCATGACTCGGCTGAAGGATGTTAGTTTCAAAACCCAATTACTTGTTTGTACTGAAGAGTGTCCATTCCCATGTATTAGCCAGATGGGTGCAGATTGTAAGAGGAATACACCAATAATATGAATCAAACACTGGACAGGCCGTGGATTCCGTACAGTTGAATGGCATGCTGTCCCCTAATGGGCAGCCATTTCCGATACTGTACACATGTAATGCGATGTAATAGGCATCACAAGGTAATATCATAGTCCTCACTCCCACCCAGGGGTGTGAGTGTCAGATGCAAACACCAAATGCAGTGCATTTGCAAGTGCGGGATCAAGCAGGTGTAAGCCTGTTTGTCCGCCAGTATGGGAGTATTACACTGGTAAAGCAATGCAAAAGCTAACTGAGTGTAAGAAACTGTAACTGGAGGTTACCATTGCTTAGCACCATGCAAAACCCATGCACACCTGCTCACAACTGCTTTAATGTGCCTTAATCACTCCGTATCCAATGGCCTTGTTCTGCCCAGCAACAAAATAAATGGCCTCTACAAGGCTCAAAACCAGGACCCTGCACACACAGCTATTGTGATTTACCACTACGCCATGGCAGATATACAGAAATTGGACCTTATCACAAACATATCATCCGGCACAGTCATTCAACAGTATAGGAAATGTATTACATCATGTAGATGTATGTATGAGTGTTTATGTCCAACGTATAGATACATACATATATATAGATATATTAGGAACATCCCATGTGACAACAAAGCATTACAAAGGAATGAAAAGGGAAACACCAGCAATGCCTGTATTATGTAATGGTGTTGTCCTATGTAATATCAAGACTCCCTCAGACAGACGTGTCATTCATACATGCAAACATTTGTACATTGGCCATATGCATCACTCTGTGCATGTTATTTACATTAACACAACAGTTCCTGTCCAAGCATTATGTGAGAACAGTACTCTTGCAAGGTGCTGTATGCAACATCATCATCATGATAAAGGTAAATGGGGTAACAATAGAGTAGTGTTCTGTGTACAATGGGGTTGTTCGTATCACGTGTACCTGGAACATTTAAGAATCATGTGCATACTAGGATCGTGCGCCTGAGAAACAGGGGTGAGGACAACTGGAGTATGTTGTGATGCATATTAAAAGGGTTACATGTGTCCAGTGGACAAGTGTGTGAAATGGACAGCAATGTATGGGGCAAATGTTGTTCTAGGAACCGACTGGCCTTTTGTTTCCGTACGGTGAGAGTGGGATGTGGGGGAAGGAGAGTAGGTATGCTCGTAGAGGATAGGCAGGGTAGGATGACAAACAAGACAGCATACAGGGTCGGTATATGACACATGTGGGGGGATACACCTTGGACGGGGAGGGGTGTTCAGCAGTCACAAGCCCATGAGCCCCCAGATGGAAACAGTGGGACAGAGGTCATCAGCCATAGGCAGCCACCACTGCACCAAAACAGATGCAAAGGTGGCAGTGTAGGGGCTATCTAGGAGGGACAGCCTCACCCTGTAAATGTGACACTTTGCCCTTGAGCTGGTGTATCTGGCCTCAAAACCCCTTATTGAGCCCCCTACACACCATGTCCGGGACTGTACGACAGCGGACATGTTCCTGTCTGGGCCTGCTCCCAGGGTGACAAGCCCCATCCTCAGTGTTGGTACCACTGGAAGGTGATGCAGAGCCAACAGAGGTGGAGGTCCAAGGCTGGGCCCCAGATGTGCTGGTGCCTGGTGCCATGGCCAGCTGAAGTGGGACAGGAGGTTCTGCCGGGACCTCCAAACCCATACAGCCTATGGTGTTGCAGTTTAAACACAGATATGGCTTAGTAATAGTCAACAGCATTCAGGATTACTTATAACAGCATGCATAGATATGACCATCAACCCAACACAACAGATGGTATACATTTGCAGAGGGAGCACAACACATGTATATATACTGCATGGCATCTGTACAAAGTGTAGAAGACTTGTGACTGCAGCTATGAACAGGGACCCATTATTGGCATGTCACTGAGAACCCCAGAGAGTGTCTGTCATACCACTGTTTCATGTGACATATGTCCAGTCGGGGATGCGATGGCAGTAACTCATCACTATCACCATGTACTGGCTGCAATCCTCACACTATGCTCCTGCAGTTCACAGATGTGTGTTCAGTGAGTAACACAGGAAACAAATGGTTCCACACACTGACCAGTCCACAAATGGCCCTACAGATGGGGTCCCTCACAAACAGAGCACTGTCTTGTCAGTTTTAAAACATGCAGAATAGCCATTACCACACACGACTTGTCAAACAGGCAGTAGTCTTAATGAAGCATAGCTACACTTACATGCTGTAGTCATGTCTGGCACATCACCCTCCTGTCTTTAGGTGATTTCCCACTGTGTATGTTGTATGAGAAACATCCAGATATCATCTGTGATGCCGTTTACCAAACACCAGATCCAGGTACCACTCACAGCGACTGTCATGGGCAAACACCAACATGATGTTCCTAGATATTGTACTGTGTTTTTCATGCGAATTACTATGGGAACATCATCACAGCTGTTCCACATGCAATCAGCTAGAGGAGGACTGCAATAGGTGCAGAGGCCATCACCCGATCATGACCATCACTTACAAAACACAAGCTGCTGCTGAACAGGCGTACACCTCCACATCTACCGGAGAGTGTGTGGGAGAGACAGACAGAGGCAAAGTACATCAGAGAAGGGCTTGGAGACTAAAACCTAAGCATCGTCTGTCACACACCTACCAGTACAGGGGTTCAAACCCCTGACTGACTTGTCATTACTATTACAAGTGCATGCAGTTACTCCATGTGCCACACAGCTGACATGTTGGTGTGCTATAAGAACATATATGTGTGTTGCTGAGCAACATCTGCAACAGAGATAGAGTAGACATACATTAGGTGTAGCACACATGGCTGTCCACATGAACGGATGTCATTGTCAACACAACCACACTCTCTAATGGAATCACATTGACACTCTTTGCCAGGCCCACAAATACACTTGCAAACTACTTAGTTTGCCACACTACAGTAATGCACAGGTACTACATGCACCACAGGGGATATCTGGAGGTTCTACGGGCTAGGGCATGTGAACATGTTTGACATCTGTTGGTATGCCAATGGTAGTTATACCGGGAGTGACTGTGGTTGGGAGCATCATACTCCACATGCAGACACAAGGTGCCAGTACTGACATGCATGTGTGCATTGCTTCACTGGTGTGTAGTGGTTGGCTGTGCAAGATGGCTGTACAAGGCTGGGTGAGGGGTAATCATTGACATCACACCACCCGACAATGATGTGCAGTGTGGTACAGGGATGTAGTGTCTGCAATGTCCCACACAGATGGGTATTGTATGAACTGTCCTGACATCCTGGTTACCATTGTGTATGGCCATAGCTTTGCAATGTATGCCATGTCTGTGTTTGATAGTCCATGGCATGGACATTGCCTGGGATGTGCATGTCCCACAATAATGTACAGTGACATGTACAGGTGTACCTGGTTTGGCTGGCATATGTTGTGTACACAGACTGTTATCCTCAGATATGCCAATACTGGCCTGGTGTGGCAGGACCTGCTTATAGTCATCAGGTTGACCTTGCACCTGCATTGATAGCATGATACAGGTATTCCCTGGTGTCAGTGGCATCGGTCCATACAGGGCACATGTGTAAGGCATTGTATGGCCTCTGTGGATCACATTTGATGGCACCACATATTTTGCAGGCATCCAGTGGGGAACATAGTGAAGGCACATTGTCCGCAATTATGTGCCTATTGTACTTCTGTAGAGGGTGTCATGCCCTCTGCAGACCACTGCAATCACACCTTGCCTGCTATCTGTCATCAATGTACAGGGTACTAGCAACATAGCGGGATATTCTAGGCAAGTGTGGTTGTGTATGACACATGGGTTCAGGATGTATTCTGGGTAATAGTAGGGTTGCATACTTTATTCACCAGGCCTTTTGCCAGATGTAGGGGTATGGCTTGCCAACACAGTCCCTTGGCTGACTGACATCTGTATTCCTCATGAGGTGGACATTGTGACATATAAATGGACGCCATATAGGAAAACTAAAAAATCCTCCCTGCATGTCCAGTGGTTACACACTCACAGCCACCTCCACACAGGTTCTGACAGTCAAACACACACATACACCTGCCATGTCTTGGAATAGAAGACCTTCCTAACTAGTGTATCACACTACAGCATTACGCAGTTACAGAATGCACTATGGAGATTACTGGGTTATAGCAGTCCTAGAGGTGTATTCCTAGGTGGGTGACATCAGCAGGATTTCCAAAGGTGGTCATGTGAATTGTAAAGAATGTGCATACTCTAAAAAGCATTGTTCTTGTCTCAGGCAGACAGGGATACACACACACACACACACACACACACACACACACACACACACACACACACACACACAGTTGGCCTCTCTTGGAAGAACCCCTACCTAACTAGTTTATCACACTACAGCAATATGCAGTTACAGCACGCGCTATGGAGAACACTGGGTTACAGCAATCCTAGAGGTGTATTTCTAGGTGCGTGACATCAGCAAAATTGCCAAAGGGGGTCATATGGGTTGTAGAGAGTGTGCATACTCTAAAAGCATCATTTCTTTCACAGGCAGACACACAACACAGTTGACCTGTCTGGGATTAGAACACCTACAGAACTAGTTTATCACACTACAGCATTACGCAGTTACAGCACGTACCATGGCAGTCCCAGAGGTGTATTCATAGGTGGGTGACATCAGCAGGATTGACAAAGAAGGGCATTCTAAGTGTACTGTGGCTTGAACATGTCTGTTACCTGCGTGTACCCACTGCTTACAGTCACAAAAACACATTTACACCTGCTTACAACTGCCTTATGCAGTCCTAATTGACAGTATCAACAAGGCTTGCAGGTCGTGAACCCTGGACCATGCACACTTAGGTCACTGGACGTACCACTAAGCCATCTGGGGTGTACACATGTTGCATAGAGTCTATAATGCACATCCTACTACAGATATTCCACATTACTGAAAACAAATGGGACAGTCCCTTTGTGTACATATGTACAGTACCCTTGAATGTACTGTACACACACACACACACACACACATATATATATATATATATATATATATATATATATATATATATATATATATATATATACATATACACAGACACAGCCATAGCTATATATATATATATATATATATATATATATATATATATATATATATATATATATATATACACACACATCTGAACACCCTTTGTGACACAGAAGGGTTCCAAAGGAACTGACGTGTACACAAAACAGAGGCATCTCTTGTGATATAACATTTAAATCATAAGCAGTTCACCAGAGAAGGGATGGTTGTTGTGTATGTGGAGTTTGGGGTGGGGAATGATGGCTAATATAATCTACCCTGGGAAATGTGGAGTTAGGGTGGGGGAATGATGGGTATGGACCTACACCCCAGGGACCACTTCTGTGTCACTGCTCAACAGTGGCACAGGAAAATAACATACTCAACTGTAGTCGTTCTTGACTGTGTATTCTTTACCATTCCTAACTATGTAATACTTTGTTGACTCCGGTCACCACAGATGGCTACCATGGTGTGCTAAAAGACATTACACATGTTAGTCACAGACACAAACATGCACACACTTGCCAGTATTGTGCATACACATCTTGCCTATGTAAAGGTAACTAGTACAGTGGTATGCAGTTGGGGTATGTGCCACAGAACACATACAATTACACGTAGTGATTCCACATCTGAACTGGGTGACATCACAGGACCGATTACTTGCAGTGGGGAGTAGGGAAGAAAGAGGTTTAGTGGTTGACAAGAATAAAGGCCAGTGCAAACAGGGGTATCTCATTGGAATGTAGCAAAACCCACTGCCATGACAGGATGGAGACACAAATACACACACACACACTCAACCATTTGCTGGCACACACACTCAGGCATTTGCTGAGACACACACAAATACACTCAGTCATTTGCTGACACACGCACTCAGGCATTTGCTGTCACACATGCACACAGTTGCCAATGGTGGGATCAGAACTCCTGCCTATCTAAAGATCACTATTACAGTACTATGCAGTTACGAGATGCGCCACAGAGTTTACACATTCCGAGGCAGTCAGACAGCCCTTCTACAATTGAGGACAACAACAGGGAGACTGACTGTCACAAAGTACATAGCTGTAGACCTTTGTGTTTAAAGTAGGTGTCCATTACAACCTGTATGCACAAACAAGACACACCATCCACAGGCAGGCCCAAGAGGTAGCACAACAGGAACCTGAACTGGAGTATCGCCATCTGTGGAATGGATGAATGGACAACTACTATCATTGTACAGGGTTACAGTGGGCATGCTCATACACTTAGTAGCACAGGGCCGTTTGAGATGCACTGTGACTACAACTACACAAGATTATACTAGGCATGCTCACACACTTAGTAACAAAGGGCTTGTTGGATGCACTGACTCAAATTACACAAGGTGGCAGTGGGTAAGCTCATACACTTAGTAGCACAGGGAGTAACAAAGGGCTTGTTGGATGCACTGACTCAAATTACACAAGGTGGCAGTGGGTAAGCTCATACACTTAGTAGCACAGGGATGTTTGGGATGCACTCCGATTCTAACCACTGAAGGCCACAGTGTGCATGCTCAAACACTTACATGTACAGAACACATTGTAATGGACTCCTATTGTAAACACACAGGTTTACAGCTAGGTACATCTTACCTGTCAGTATATATGCACATCATACTGGTTTACTACCTGATACCTGTATGTGGCCCGTAAATGATATATCTGTGTCTGTGCTGTGTAATACACATGCATACATGTACATGAAGTACTGACATATATATGTTATGTATACACATTCATGCATGTGTGGACATGACAGACAATAGGTTACCTGGGTCACACAGGTGGATGCTACCTACAGCATGTGTCACACACCTTGCTGCCCTGAAAGGCATACATTGATAGCAGGTTGTGGACAGTGGCATTATACGTCGAACAGTGGCATGTGCAAGCATAATGTGTGAGCCACCTTGTGTAATGGTACTGAGGTGCAGGTGTCAAGATGACCTCTCCCGGCTGTGTTAGTAGTTGTCATCATTAGCAGGACTGCTACCCTAAGTATATCTCACATTGGTCATATTCACAAGTTCTGCAATTGCCCATCACTTTACATGGGGCATTTGCTACCAAGCACATTAATGCCATGTGCAGTGATGTCATGGTATGGGTGGCAACTGCTAAACCAAAACAATAAGCAAATGTCGTGCTGTTATTATGAGGTTGCCCAGTGTCTGTCATTCCGGGCTGTCATGACGAAATTACGAGCCTTCAACACAGAGAACATGCATCCATGTTACACGTGTGTTTGGATAATACCTAGGTTGCATTTACCCATATAGCCGCATTCCAAGGCAAATGTCCTACACAAAGAAGTAACACCCCGACACCTACATGATACACTTGCATTGGATGCTTATGCTAACCAGTGCTAGATGTGTGGCGTTAGTAATCCATTTGCTCAATGTAGAACCTACAATGGGGAATACTGACATCTGTGCAGTGAAGAACACCTGGCTGAAGGCTCTATAGTGCACAATTGCACTACCACCATATAACTCAGATCCAGACATGTGGGCCATAACAGTGATATGGACCATTCCAGATGGTGGTGTACATATATTCATAAAGGCTACTCACATGTAAAGACCACTACTCTGACATAACGCATCACAGATGAGTCAGGTACAGGTGACAGTGGCAAATGCTGCATTCTAGGTTGTATCCTCATATGCATCCACCACCTTGTTCCCAGACTACCAACACACATCCATATGTGGTATGAAATAGTATGGTAGACCACCAGATAACCCTCGATTGGTGGA
>NC_056739.1:1356234859-1356252359 GCF_019279795.1 Protopterus annectens
ACAAACACTTAGAATATAACAGGCCTGCATAGGACACCAATACAGTTCATTGATAGCACTTTTCCCATATGGGAGCACATCTTTTATTAAGTGTATAAAAATGTTCAGGTGGGTGGGTGCAGCACTGTACAGCCATACAATAGCCTTGCTATATAGACTTTTAATACCAAAATGGGAGGCTGCATATAGGACCACATTTCATAAAATCAGTGAAATTGTGAACTGCATGCAGCTGTGTCTGACACATGTAAATGTGTTTGTTTATTGCAGTGGATCACAATGACATCTACTAACATCTATCCACATACAACAAAGCCCTTCTAACTTCAAAACTGCACTGTACAATCATCTCTTCTCCAACTGGACATGTAACTGTTCAGTTCCTTCCTCTGCCATTACTTAATCTACCATCTGATCTAAAACTGTTTTTACCTACTCCCTGCTCCAACTTTTTGATTTCTTGATGATTCCTAATGAACTTTTCACTACTTAATTCACCCTTCCTACTTTCTCTTAACTCCCTAATCACTTTCTCCCTTTTCTCACCCTTCATTCACTTCCCTTCTGCTTCCTTCTCTCCTGTCCTTTTCTTCTTCATGCTCCATCTCACTTACCTTTCCCTCCCCACTCTCTCATCTTCCTCATTTCCCCTTTACATTCCTCCTTCATTTTCCCCTATATATTATAAAGTACTCCTCTAATCCGTTTCTCTCTATACATTTGCCTTATTATTCTATGTAATGCCTAGATTTACTCATAACTATATAATATTGAACTATTTTGTTTTACCTAGTATTGTGTCATGTTATTATTGTCTGTATTATGAACATGTTTAACCTTGCTGCTAGTATAATGTTATATCAGCTTTATCTATTTGCTATAATTTTTTTATGTAAATTTTCTACTAATTTCATTTTTGTAATTCTCTTCATCTTTTTTTTGGGAAATTTTTATTGAAACTTCTTGAAACTTTATATAAGTCTTATTGTTACCTTGGAGCTTTTCTCCCAAGGCCTCCACTGAAAATGGGCTTTTTTTGTGCCAGTGGACTTTTCCAGTAAACAAATGCCAATATATAACTAAACAAATAAATAAATACATAAAATAAAATAAATATCTGCACATCTTCCCATCATGTTGCACTTACACTAGTGCCTTTGTCAATTGCCAGGTCCACCAGTCCCTCCCAGGGCCCAAAGAATATCTGTATTCTGAGGCTGGGGTTAATGCATAACATAAGGGTATCCTGAGAGATTTTGCCACTGACTCCTTTCACTGGGGGATTTTGTTTATTTTTCATTTATGACATACCCCTGATTCCCCCATTATCTGTGTTTGTACCTGGGAGCTACTCCCCTCTATTGACCACACCTCAATGCCTCAGCAAATGTTGTTTACCTCTTGGGATGGGCATACCCTTCTCATCTTTCCAGTCCTTTAGATGCATGAGCTGCTAATTGAACTTGGGTCACCTGGGCCATAATTAGGGTGTTGTCCCTATGCACCATAGCACTGGCTTCCTCTACAGTGCATTTAATATATATATATATATATATATATATATATATATATATATATATATATATATAAATGTAGCTGATTTTTAAAAATATTTAATGTTCAGCTTCTCCTCTTGCACCACTTATACTGCTGATGAATATTCAAGTCATCAGAACTTGTAATTTATAAATCTTTCTCTGTTAGTAGTGCAAGTTATAGTTTTAGCAGTCAACTCTTGGTCCAAATCAGATGTCATACAGTGTTTTAATCAATTTCTGCATGATTAGTATGCATTTTGTTGAGCCTTAAGTCAGCAAAGCCATTTTCCTGATGGTATATTTCCCTGGAAGTGTTTATTGTTGTATGAAATGGGCTGCAAGATCATTGCATGTGCATTTTGCTGTGTTTAGGGCGTTTTGCCTTTCTCTATAATTGTGTGACTGATGGGTTTGTACATTTAAGTGAAGAATTTTTCAGCTTCAAGCACTTTGCTTAGATATTTTACAGGTTAATTTTTCAAGGGTAATTTTGTGAATCATGATTGATATGTTAATTTTCATCAGTTTAAAATATATCATTCATACCCGATGCAATCTAATTGTGGTTATTAATGTTCAGCTTTTTTTTTACACAGAACAAGTTACTGGAAAACAATACATCGGAAAGAAAAGAGAGGCACTGTCTGTCATTTCTTAAATGAAGAATGCCCTTTAAATGATGTTGTCTACCATGGAGATTATTTGAATTATATTGTCTACCACAGAGACCATTACTATATTCTTCTAAGCTGACTACACTGACAGAGAGTACAAGTACAAAATGAGATAACATATTCTCACATGGGTCTGATAAGCACTGTGTACATAATATACTCAGGTTTCTAAACTGCATTCTCACAGCTTGTGATACAACGTGACATAATTTAGAGCCACACAAAGCACATCTTTATCACACATGATACATTACGTCTGATATTTAATTTGTCGTGAATAAATATGCCTAGGTTTTGAATTTGCTCTTCATTAGATTATTTATATATCTCAAGAGAAAAAGTAAGGACAAAACAGATTACTTAAATTAAATATAAAATTATTTCTATACATTTAAGCTGCTCTTTGCAATGACAACTAGGAAAATGATATTGTATTAATGTGTCTAGTGATTAAAATTAAAAATTTAAATTAAAAGTTAAAATTATACATACAAACCAAATTATAGACTCAGCATATTTATATAGCTTCAGAGTCTTAGTAGATGTTAATATTAAAAAATCATCATCAGGCCACAAAATCAGCCTTAAGATACAAGTTGTAATCAAAAACCATATTAGTATAGGCACAGCTTACTGGAACTCCAAAACTCTGGGGTATGTTTGTGAGACTTCTTATTGTAGGCACATCTGGTTATGAATTTGTTATGCTGATGGAGTATTTCTGACCTTTTTTATTTTTGTGGTTGGAATATTTCAGTGAAGCAGGAAATCTAAAATTGTATGTTGCTATGTTTCTATAATTTGAACAGTGGGACAAATGCCCTCTGCATTTTCATTGTACTGCATACATAACTATTGTCCTCAAGTGTACTTGTGTCTAACCTGTACTGCTTCCATCCTGAATTTGACGGACAGACTTCTTTCTATGAAGCTGGCTTGATATAATGGGATAAAACAGCTGCAGTCTATCTCTACTTCATTGCCATGTTAGCATGTGGTCATCAGCCACTTCATTTTTGACTTTAGATGGTTGACTACATTATAACCTTTTGTAAGATGTAAGATTGCTAATCTGAAGCAGTCATGCTAGACATCATGCATGTGGGACTGCACATGCTGAAAACCATTCCAAAGTGTCAATAATAAGGTGCTTGAAGTTTTGAGTGAGTACTTTCTCCAGGTTTGCTGACTTCTTTGGTTCTCCCATTCTGAATATTGTTGTATGTTTTACATGACTGCGGTTTACATGTAAAAAACATATCATTTCCAAGACTTATTCATTAATTGTTGTATTAGTTCAAGAGCTAGAGTGTGCACAACAGTATTCATATTTTACTGTTCTTTCTTGGTTTCAACAAATGCAATTTTATTCTGAAAAAGCTTTAAATTATTTTTGGATGCCAAATTACAGTTTTGTGTGACAGGCAAAGGGGCTATGGCCCTTAATTCCGACACTGCTGTCACCAGTTTTTGAGTATGACAGAGCCAGCAAAATGGGGTTTGACTCTCACCACTGGTACATTTTATTACACAAAGGGCAATCGGCCTTAAAGGTGTGTAGTGCATGTGCATTGCTACCTTGGGAAAGGGCCACATCCAAATATGCCTTACAAGGTGCAGGTACTGATCAGTGATATAATCACTAACTCCTCAGAATTTTACTCAACTCAGAATGAGAGCAGTACCCTTTCAGAATGGGGGTAGATAACTCTTCCACTCCTATACCCTTGCTTCTCAACTTTGGAGTACTGTTACAATCTGTTATTCAGAACTCACAAAAAAGAAACAAGCTGTTTGCCTATAAAATAATCCAACCTTTTAATATTTAAATGGCAGCTCTTAGTTCTGAGTAGTTATTTTTCAGTGGGTCTATACCTCATAGTTATAGGTACACCGTTTAAATGCATAAGCTATAAATGCTATATATGCTAAGCTATAAATAAACTACAGCCACAAAAAATTAGCATTGAATGCTACAAGTATTTACTTGAAAAAATGTTAAAATATTTTCCTTTTAAATAAATATGCAAATTTTATGGAACTTATACAAGGCCTTCTAGAAAAGACTTGGATAGGTGTGGAACTGTGAGTAACTAGCTTACCAAAAAAGAAGAAAAAGGAAAGACAATTAAATTACTTAATTATTTCAATTCTGCTTAAACATTTGAGTGGCAATTAATGATCTCTGTGGTAATAACACTGGAGTCCCTCAAGGCTCTATCCTAGGCCCCCTTCTTTTTTCTATTTTTATTAACAATCTCTACACTGTTGTTCCACAAGCCTCTTGTATACAATACGCTGATGACTCTACCCTTATCTGCACTGCTAAGTCCTCATCCTCTCTCCAAACCCTTACTCAAACTGCATTTAACTCTGTTGAAAAGTGGTTTACTGATCAATGCCTCCTCCTCAACCCCCCAAAAAACAAACTATTACTCTTCACTCCCACCCAAACATCTCCATAGATCCACTTCACTATCGCCTCCTATAATGGAACTTGTATTTCCCCTGATCCTACTGCACAACTTCTGGGCATAACCATTGATCATAACCTCAACTTTGATGACCATATCAATAATACTATTCAAACTATCAATAAAAAACTAGGCTCTCTGTACAGAATCAAACCCTTCCTTACACACATTGCTAGAACCACCATTGCCCAGGCTCAACTTTCTTCAACCCTATTCTATGCTTCTGCCATCTATGCCAATCTATCTAAGCACAATCTTACCAAGCTTGAAACTAGCTATAATAATATAGTCAGATTTGCCACTGGCTCCCCCTATAGAACCCACCATTATCTCAATCTTAAGCAATGTGGATGGTTAGAACTACAAAACCAGCTACGATGCAATCAACTTGTGATAACACAAAAAAATCTGTACCACCCTACTAATACTCCTATCCTCTCTAACCTGATCTCCCTATACAAAAATCTTACAACACTATGCTCAGCTAGTAAGTTACTTATTGCCAACAATAAATCCAACAAAGCTGGTGACTCACTCTTTACCAATGTCGTGGGCAGAATCTGGAACAACCTTCCTAAAACATTTAATTCTCTCTCATCTACTCCACTCTTTAAGAAACACCTCAAAGTTCATCTAAAAACACATTGGCTTTGTCCCTGCTCAAAGCCTGACTAAACATTACTTATCCTCCTTTCTCTTCCCCTTTCCCCAGCCTCCTGGGATACTGCCCAACAGTTTTTAATTATTATAAGCTAACTCTTTAACACTGTTTATTCCAGCCTACTCTCTTTCTCCCTCCTTGACTAAGTGATTGTTAAATTGTTTTTCAGATATAGTATAAACTTGTGATGATTGTACCAGATAATTCATGGCTTGTTATTGCTTTAACCTATACCAAGACTCTGTTACATTGATCCCACTAATAACTTGTACTCTCTTTACAAACATTTTTTGCTTATAATGTATCTTAAGCTTGTTTTTTTTTTTTTTTTTTTTTTTTTTTTTAAATATTGTGTGTAGTAATCTTCTCATACTTGGAGCTTTTCTCCCCGAGCCTCTACTGAAAATGGATATGTATCCAGCTAGACTAGCCCGATCAACAAATATAAAATAAAATAAATAAATAAATAAATAAATAAAATAAATAATAATTTGTACTTTTCAACTCTGTTCCATCTGTTTGCTTTTTAAGCTTGTTCTGGGACCTTACTCTTGTATAGGTTCCGAGTTAATTACCCCATGTGAGAATCAAATCCTGTACCTTGTGTCTATAATTTAAATACCTTAACCATTATACCAACCTCCATTTTATTAGGAGTTTTGGGAAGATTGTGTTTTTGTGTTATTCTGCACTTCTATTTCCACAAGTAGAATTACCTGTAAAATCTATCCATTTGTATTTTAAACCCTGCTGGCCCATAGTCTTGCAGTTTAATTCACAATTTTGGCAGAACTGTGTACTCCTGTGATGTTTTGAGCCTTAAGAACAAGTCCAAGGCAAGCACGTTGGTGAAGTGTAGAATGGTAAAAGTCCAAAAACAAAAGAAAGAGCAAACCAATCTTCCACAAACGCAAGTAGTTTAATGTTGAACAAAGCTTTCAGACAAAACAAACAGAAACACTGATGAGGGACTGTTTTATCTGAAAACTTTGTTCAACATTAAACTACTTGCATTTGTGGAAGATTAGTTTGCTCTTTCTTTCATATTTTGAACCTTAGCCATTCATTATTGTATTTTGTTTCATGAAGAGTGTTACTGGTAAATTTATGCATAGTCTGGTGCTTTAAACTATAGCAAAAGGTCAATAGTGAGAGAATTGTCTCTGCTCCAGTTTGTGCTTCAATGATTTTATATTCTGCTTATCTTTTATGTGATTAAAGATGGATTTTGTGTCTGCCCAACCCACCACTAACACGTTAAGCTACTGTTTCTAAAAGAGTTCCAATATTGCCTCTATTTGATTGTATACCTCTCTAGGCTAACCTGCTTGTTATTCCCAAACCTTCTTTGGTGGTGTTGTCTTATTTATTTATTTTATTTTATTTTCCATTTGTTTACTGGGTTAGTCCGACTGGACACAAGGTGACCATTTTCCGTGGAAGGCCGGGGAGAAAAGCTCCAGATACATAGTAAAAAATATAAAAAGTAATAAAAATAATAAAAAATATATATAAACATAGCTATTTTGTACAAAGAGCATGGAACATATAAAAAGAGTAAAATATGAGTTTTACAAATGATGCAGCATACAGTGGTTAGAATATTGAGAAACCATTAAACAAGATATTATATAACAAATATGCATTTGCTTGAACATAAATTCAAAAAGAAGTTTCCATAGCCAAACAGGGCCATAAACTAGAAATCATAACTATAAAGGAGGCCTAAACACCTGGTTCATAGCACTATGCTCTAAGTGAAACTACACAGTACACCTGTGATCTAGGCATGTTGAAAGTCAAGAACAGGTGAAATTAGCCTGGTTCTGTACAGGAACATATTCAAGTTTTAAATAGGAGATCTTTTAGTAGGGATTTGAAAGTATGTTTTCTATTTAGACATCTAATGTTAGGGGGTAGAGAGTTCTAGTACTTAGCAACTGCATAGGAATAAAGAGAATGGCCTGAGCTATCTATGCAATTGGTAACAGTCAGTAGGGTGGTATTGGAAGATCTTAGTTGATGCGCAGTATTATGGAATGTGAGTAGACCAGAGAGAACAAGTATTTTATTCGGTTGATATAGCAGTTGGTGGGTCAGGAAAAGCTGATTGTATTTTAGTAGGTTAGGGAGTTCTAACCATACTAGTTGTCTTAGAGAGAGGCAATGGTGAGAACAAAACTTAGCATTGGTTGCAGATTTTGAGATTTTATTGTAGCAGGTAGATAGTTTCAGAAAGTCAGATTTGTTTATTTGTTTATTATAATAAAACTGTGTCCCTGGCCACGGCTCCTTATGATAATATGATTTCCAGTCCCTCCCTCCCCTCGTTCATTGCTATTGACTGTTGTATAAGCTATGTTTGTACTCTTCCCATGCTTTATTTTACATAGAGCCATGATACAGAGTTCCCACCCAGCAAACCCATATTGCTGTTGAGTAAACCTTCTTTACCTCATATGGTTTCCTGCATTTTCCAGGAGGTCAGCAAAGCCTGGAGTACTAGCCTGCATTCTAAAGTGTTTTATCTGTATCCAGTGCCATCTAAGCAAAGTTAAGTACCTTTCATTGCCAAACCACACAAGTTATTTTGAGTAATCACTACTGTTTTCTGCTTTTATGTGTGCATTCCACTGATTTTGTTTTGTATACAAAATACTCTTCCTCTCACTGTTACTGCTGTAAAACTATCTTGAAATTGCCTTCAGTAAGGGATTCATAGCTGTGATGGCTTAGTGGTTAAGTGTTGTGACTATAGTATACAGGGTCCTGGGTTCAAGACCTGCAAGGGCTGTTTTATTCTAAAGCTGCTTTGGCATAATGGCATGTTGCTCTAACTGTAGTGCACAGGGTCCTGGGTTCAAGACTTGGCAGTGAAACACATGGTAGTAACACATTTTATTATCTTCACCCCCCTCTCACCCCATAAAGGGCCCATCTCAATACTAATCATAGCCATTCAGGTAAAAACCACACTCTTCAATGCTAAGAATACAGCATCCATGGGACCAGATGACATCCCGGACTGTGTACTACATGAACTACAAAATCAACTGGCACCTCACCCAAGTGTCATGTTAAATCATAGCCTCACCTCAGGTTTCGTGCCCACTGAGTGGCGCACAGCTACAGTTATTCCACTCCACATGGGGGGATCCACCTTGGATCCTGGGAAATACCATCCCATCAGTCTGATGAGCCTGATCTGCAAGGCCATGGAATGTATTATCATGGAACTTATAAACAAAGACATTGGCAACCTTCAAACACTGGACACCACCCAGTTTGGGTTTGTGAAGGGCTGATCATGTGTCCTGAACCTGATTGACTTCTTCAAATCAGTCTCCAGAGCCATGCATGAGTCCAAGAGTCCACACCACTATCTGGGGCCATGGGGGCCCTTTGACCCCCCCCCCCATGGAATCATAGATAAACTTACTGGGCTGGGGGGCAATAATCATCTCATCTCTCGGGTTTGCCACAACTCTACTTACAGTACCACCACAAGTAGCTGACTCCAAATCCAGCTCCAGTCAAGTGACAAATGGAGCACCTCAGTGTTCAGTCCTGGGACCACTCTCATTTGGTATCTACTTCTCTGAAGTACAGGCCAACACTAAGGGACTCTGGCTAACAAAGTTTGCAGATGACTGCAAACTGGGAGTCATTATTGAATCCCCAAATGATGTGGATATTCTACAAAAGAATCTTACAGAAACAGATGCTTGGTGCCAGAGCCATAGGCTCGAGCTCAATGCCAAGAAGTGTATAGTTATCCCCTTTGGGAAAAAAACATGTACCCATAAATTACCACATAGGTGGCAGTACACTAAACAGCGAAAGTGTGATAAGAGACTTAGGAATACAGGTGGACAGTGGTCTCACCTTCGATAACCACATCACCACAACAGTCAGGAAATCATTCTATGTGGCACACCTCATCACTAAGGGCTTTTCATCCAGAAAAAAGGAGGTCATTGTCCCACTGTACTCATCTCTTATTAGACCCATCATAGAGTACAATGCCACATTTGGTATGTACCTCATAATACATCTGCAGCAACTGAAAGGCCACAGAAACACATCACTAAAAGAATTACAGGCCTAAAGCAGATGCCCTATGCTGACTGACTAAAAAAAACTCCAGCTATACTCTGTCACATATCGTCTACTCAGAGGTGATCTCTGCTTAACATACAAGGCCATCTCAAACCCAAAGCTGTTGGACATGCTACACTTAAAGGAATCCCAATTCATCAGAGCCACATGCTCCAGGGACCTAAACCTTGTCATAACAATGAACAAAACATGCTGGAGGGATAGGTTCCTGACCCAGATAATTCCATACTCTGGAATAGACTGCCCATAAATGTCAAGCAGAGTGCCTCCTTGGCCCTTTTCAAAAGGAACCTTGACGACTGGAAGGGAGAGAGGAAATTTACCCCAAGGATTACATCAGTCACCCTGCTAGACAGGGGTCCAAGGAAGTAAATACTGTGGGAAGAAATAGCCAGGGAATTGTTATGATTAGCCTTGTATAGGACCTGTGACCGAGAGTCTAGTACCAACCTATGACCCCATGATTCTCAGCTAGCTGTTTAAGTGGTTTGTTGCATTGTACTTGGGGGTTTCTTCTACTGTGTTTTTAAATTAGGAGGAATGGGTTTATTCATCTTATGGCAGGAGGTATTTGCCTGGTCTGTCTGAGTTGGAAAATAGACAAAAAGACTCATAGTGTAGTCATTGTATTGGCCAGATGGCTGATTTGTTAGTTTTCTGTTTTTTTTTTTTTGTGCTGTTATAATTTTTGCACATTTGCCTTGGTCAGCAGTGCTCTGTACAGTAGCAAACATCTAGAAAGAATGGTTCATAAAACTGTACCCTGAAAAGCAATAATACAGAGCAAATATCTTGTGCACTAACAAGCCTAGAGCAGCTAGTTGGGAGTTAAGTGGCAATACCTACAGATTTAGTTGAATTCAGTATTGTGTAAATATTAAAGTTAGTAGAATTTAGTACTGTTTAGCATAATCTGCTCTGATAAAGCACCCTTAATAGTCTTTTAAACTCAATACACCATCCTCTTGTAGGTCACCAATCAAAGGAATGGACAGTATGGATACGCAATTTCCTAACTTCTCTGCAGTCACCTTGGTGGAAATGGATATCTTGAGATAATATAGCAGTTGTCTCATGGTTACTGGCAACCACTTAATCCTTAAATAAGCGGACACAGTATGTGAGAGGTGTACTTACACAATGACACTGGAGGCTAAACTATCACATGCAAGTACTCATCAGGTTGTTGAAACTATGCAGACAACACCTGCCTCACATAGTACACAACACACAGATAGACTAACATATGTTGAGGCACTTATCTTCATAAACACCAAAGATTGCCTAGATCAACTGTTGTCAAATCTATGACTCAGCAAGCCTAAAGGAACTCAGAAAAAACAGCATCTACCACCACACATACGGTCACTCTCAGTGGAGCCCTACACTAAGCCCCTAAGGCAAGCACACACACCTCCCAGGACTCTCTTCATAGGGGACTCTATTGTAAGATATACTGAGAGCCCCCTAATCAGGCTGAACAAGGAGAAGATACCTGTTAGTTGCTTATCTTGACCCAGAATCCTACCAAATCATGTACACACTAAAGCCATTATACAACACGTAGCAGTATGAGTCCATCAAAGTCCATGTAGGTATAAATGAACTGAGATATACCTCCCTGGACTATATGAAGAGAAACATTATGAAGCTTTCAGGCCATGTGTCTCAGGCTGGTATGAGCCTAGCATTGAGCAGCATATTACCATCACTGAAGATGATTTCATAATATGAGCAAAAAATTGATTTCATAATATGAGCAAAAAATTGATTTCAACAACTGGCTGTCTTTCTGGTGACATTCTAAGGGGATCCAGTATTTGTCAGCTTAGGAGTACATGGTTAACAGACCACTTTGCTTTGTCAGGGATGGTCTACACCTCTCCCCTTTGGGCTTTTAAATACTGGCTAAAACTTTACCCATCTACTGACATTGCAAAATCAACTCAAATGAACCTCAAGGTATTTCTGCTCAGTGCCAGGAGTCTACACTCCCTCTAAGCCCTCTTTACACTCAAGAATATAGACTGTTGTGCAGTTACCAAGACAAGGTCTAAAGCAGCAAAGAATACTCTGGCAGTGCAAGGTTTCACAGCCTTCCACATTTTTAGACCAGTTGCTGCACAAACAGGGGTAAAGGAGGAAGTGCCTCAATATACATCAACAACAAGCATGGCTTTAGGGTGGTCAAACAGGATGAAGTGCTGGAGTTCCTGCAAGTGCAGATCACCATAGACAAAATCCCGTACCATATCCTAGCCAACTACAGGTCACCCTCCATATCCCAAAAGGTCACAATGTACACTTGGACCTACTATAGACACTTATCATCCAACCTAACACCTTACACATGGGAGACTTAAATTACCCCGCTATAGGCACACAGATTCCTGGACTCCATAAATACAAAGTCCTAGAGCAAATAGTGAATACACCAATTAGAAGCTCCAACATACTGGAACTTGTGTTTACAAATATGGAGAATGCTGCACCTCCCCAATGTCTCATCCTCCTTGGTAAGGTCCAACCATAAAGCTGTCTCCTTACAAAAAAAAATCAACTCCATAATCCTTTTAATCAACTCCATAATCCTATTAACACCAATAACAGTTAGGAACTATTCCAAGGCACATTACCCTTTATGAAGTGATGGATTGTTAAAATGTAATGCCCCTCCAAACCCAGAGAACACAACAGCCTATGCTAAATTGCTCTCAGAAACTCCATACAAGCATGTCAATGGCTGCATAGACGCTGCTGTACCTATCAGACATAAACCTTGGACTAGCTCTAGAAATAAATCACCATGGTGGCATTTGAACAGGATATATAACATAGAGAAAAGAAAATATGGCAAGAATCTGGAAGGGTAATTTCCATAAAAACAGAATTTCTCTGATCAAAGGAAATAGGCAACTAAGAGGGCTAATTAGGTCATGCAAAGTCAACTTTGTGGTTAAAATAGCCTCCCAGCTGAAAAATAACCATACATCATTCTACAGCTATGTCACAAACTTCAAGGGCAGTATACAGCAATTTGCTGAAATGGTGGTTAATGGTGCCATATTCACTCAGCCTGATGATATAGCAAACCTGTTAGCAGACAAAGTCAGTTCCAACTTTATCCCTCTCTCAACCCAACCATTCTCAAACATAACCCCTCCAGCTATAACTAGGGATGCACTGATTGCACTCATTAAAGCCAAGAACACAGCCTTTAATAGGCCCCCGATAGCATCCCAGGATGCCTCCTGAATAGTCTAGAATATGGCTTATCAGGACTGCTGGAGTCATTATTTAACTATAGTTTTAAAACAGGCTTTGTGCCATATGAAAGGAGGACTGCTACAGTTACCCCCTTCATAAAGTAGGACCTTCAATAGATCCTAGAAACTACAGACTCATTAGTCTAACTAGTTTTATTTGCAAAGCCATGGAAATAATTATCATGGAAATTATCAACAAGAACATAGGAAACCTCCCGACCTGGATCCACCCCAGTCTGGCTTTGTCAAAGGAAGATCATGCTTACTGAATCTATTGGACTTCTTTAAAAATGTCATTAAGGCAGTTGATGAGGGGAAAATGGTGTATACTGCCTACCTAGATATGGCTAAAGCATTTGATGCAATATCTCACTTGGGCATCGTCAACTAACATACAACTATATATAAACCACTTTATAATACACTGGATAGCTAGCTAGCTCTCTAATAGGACCCAAGAGGTTAGAGTCTGTGAGGCCACCACAACAAAGAAGCCTGTCACCAGTGGAGTCTGCCAAGGCTCTGTGCTGGGTCCACGCCTTTTTGGCATCTATTCCTCAGATGTCAAAGCCAATGTCAAAGATCTTTGGCTGACCAAGTTCACAGATGATTGCAAACTGGGAGCAGACATTGAACCCCCCCCCCCCAGATGAGAATACTCTTCAGGAAGGTCTAATACAGACGATAATTTGCTGCCAAAGTCATGGCTTAACACTTAATACCAACAAATGCGTTATAGTACCTTTTGGGGAGTCTGCCAACCCGGGTGACTATGTCATCAATAAAATACCCCTTACAAGTTGATTCATTAGTCAGAGGTGTGGCAAAGCATGTAGATAGTAACCTAGCCTTTGACTTGCATGTGTCCTAGGTTGTAAGAAAATACTTCTATGTTGATCAACTTACAAGCAAGGAATACCATCTAGACCCAGAGAAGTCATCATACCTCTTTATTTGGCCCACATCAGACCCATCATAGAATATAATGCTCCCTTTTACCTGATCAGAGTCATGGACCACAAAGGTTCCTTACAAAAAGAATGCAGTGAGCAAACACAATGTCTTATGCTGATCACCGCAAAGCTCTGTCTCTTTATTCAGCACCATACAGACTTCTGGGAGGTGATCTTTGCCTGGCATACAGGGCATCCTTGGACCCTGTTGAGCCTTTTGCACATCCGCAAAACAAACAGCATCAAAACTACTAGATTAAAAGACATAAATTTTGCTTTAACATCTCATGCATTTTTTTTAAAATAACCCTAACATTTCTCTGGTTTGTTGCAGTTCTATTCATATTCACAAAAGACTTAAAGTTACTGGCATCGAATATAATCTATTCAAAGCCATTTTGTCTTTTATCAAGACAGCAGATTTAAAATTTTAAGTGTGTTTCATTAAAAGCTCAGATTTGCTTTCCTAAAATTAGTACTTCATTCTCCTTAAGCATCTGGTAGTATGCTGTCTTAACAAAATGTTTCATTTAGTATTAACTGTCATTCTCCCTGTGTAGTTGTGGCAACAATACCAACCTAAATGGTGATTTATAGCTTATTTTGAAACCCTATGAAACATATCTCAAAACTAAAATAGGTCTGGCTGTTAAAACTGAACATGGCTATCATGCTGTTTCTGTTTTGTGTCGGACTGATTTTGCAAATCTAGAATTTGTTAAGCAAATGTGATTCAGTCTAAATCACATATTGATGCATCATCAAGTGAAACTGGCCAGCTGTGACATTATATAAAATATGTATGTTCACAACTGATTTTAGCAAGTTTACTGTAGATGCATACATTTAATTGGATTCCACTAAGATGCGTCAACGGTCTGGTTGCATAATGCATATGTGCTTTACACATACAGCCAGCCATCATTTCTAAAACTGAGAGTTTCAGAGAACATTAAAAAAAACATTTTAGAAACATTAACTGATCCCCTTCATATGTCTTACTGCTACTAATGTTTTGCTGCTCATTTAATTCTCATGGAAACCACTTGTGTTAGCTGGTCATTACACCACCTTTTGATAACTGCATTCATGAGTTTTAAATAGTTTGTGGCCCCTAATTTTTACATGCCTTCTGAAAATATGACTGGTATTTAAATGGCATTTGCTTCTGCTCACAGTACCTAAGGTTCTAACTTGACAGATCTTTCCACTTCAAGATAACAGTAAAAAATAACACCTTTGTTTCTTAATCATTCCTGAGATGTAATTATCTTAACAATATACTCTTTGTTGTATTTATTTTATTTTATTTTATTTAACATTTGTTGACCAGGAAAGTCCGACTAGGTTCCACAGAGCCTGTTTTCAGCGGAGGCCCGGGGAGAAATGCTCCAGATGCATGTCTTTGGAATGTGGGAGGAAACAGCATACCGGGAGGAAACCCACGCGACAACAGGGAGAACATGCAAACTCCACACAAAAGGCACCCCAGCTGAGAATCGAATCGGAGAACCTCTTGCTGTGAGGCGACAACGTTAACCGCTGCACCACTGTGCTGCGGCTTTCGGCTTTTCCCGGTTAGGGGTCACCACAGCAGATCTCGGTCCACTAATGATTGACAGTAGATTTTTACATGCCGAGTTGCCAGACCTGATGCACAACCTTCAATGAAGGTACGCCCATTCACACATGTCTCCACACAGAAGACGCTCAAGCTGAGAATCGAACCGGACAGCGTCTTACTGTGAGGCGACAACGCTACTGCAGCACCACCACTGCAGTCTTAACAATATACTCTATGAGGGTTAATTTATTTGCATTTCATTCAATTTATTAGTTTTGGACACAAAAATCTTATGAACTTTCACTGAGGTTATGACAGCAGCATGCAAAGTGGATGATAAACACATCTTCTGCTATACTGACTAATAAAAGTACTGTTTACTGCTGTTGATTTGCATTTATTAAGTTTAAGCATATTGAACCTGAAGAAAAAGATATTCTAATTTAGAAGCCTGAAGACCTGGATAGAGCTCAAGTAGATGTCTATGGCTACTTTAAAGTTATAGCTTAGCATCAAGCTTGTGATACACATGCCCAATGCAAACTATTACCTTAATTGCTTACCTGCTGCTCTCACCATGAGGTGCGGACAGACTAATTGTTGCTGTTAGAGAATCCCACTCCTCATCTTGACTAACACTGAACACTTCCTTAATAAACTACCATACTAAAGGAGTTGACATGCCTGATGATAAGTGTGAACACTTTGATGACTACAATCTCTTCTCAGCCTATGATATAATTAGCTTAATTGGCTACCTCCTGTTAATCTTAGGATAGCATTATAACTCAGTTCTTTGAAGTTAGCAAATTATTAGAGATGGTTATACTCTTCATATAGCAGTTCAGTTAATCTGTTTTGTTTTTTTAGAAACACCATTGCTGTGTGAACTGCTAGAATATTAGCATTCTTATTTGCTATTGACTGATTGTTAGACCAAAGGTTTTTAAAATATGATCCTATTACAGAGCTCAGAGGTTATAGTTATGTTGCAACTGTATTATCTCACTACATTAATGCATAGTATAATTTATTTAAAGTCAACAAACTTTGTGCAGTACACAGTCATTCATTTAATGAGTTTAACAAAATAATATAATATATCATACAGGAATGCAATGGTGCAGTTCGAGAGTTTTGAGGTACTAGAGCTACAGCACTTCATAGAATCTACTGAGCTCTGACACTTGCAAAAAAGCAACACATTTTCTAGAACAAGGTGATATCTATGTGAACAAGAAGATGCTTAATGCATACAGAGACAGTCTGGAAAAAAACAAGTACCCTTGTGTGTCAGTAGCATTTGAATAATCCTATGTTGTTGTCACAAATTTCTCTGCTTTGCCTGTGTCAACTTCTTTGTAACTCTCGATATTTTTTGGAGTTTATTTTTTCCAATCTCTCATTAGTTTTTTTTTTATACCAAGTATTTGAAGAAGAGCCTCTCCTCAATAAATTTCCCCATTTACTCTTTTAGTACTGTCATAGACCCAATATTGTGGCTACCCATCTTGTGGATGCTTTACATTCCCTCACTGTGTTTCCCTCCTTTCCTTTTCCACTGCAATTCACAACTTTTTGACATTCATTGAATTATTTCCCTTATTATTTAACCCCATATGCTTTCTTCCTCTTTCTTTTGTTTTTCTTTCTGGTTCTTTCAATATTACTTTGCATAGTAAGCCTTTCATGATTTCCTATAGCTCATGAATTCTCCCAACCACTACTATCAGTCACAACCCATGTCCTCCATCACAGCTTCTGACTGATTCCATAATCTGCTTCATGAATTCAGACCAGTGGTCAGATTCCTTCTCATCAGTTCTGTCATAATCATTCAACATACTATAGTGTGATCACTGTTAGCTAGACGGACCCTTACCTATATTCTCCCTTCATCTCTTTCCTTACACACCACATTTATAATTATTTCTTTCTTGAACCTTCTTCCCTTCTGATAAATAACCTCTAAAACAGGATATCCTACACTAAATAAAGTTGAATCCCTCCCCATTTTTTAGAGAAAAGTGGTCTTTAAATGTACATTATTTTTAATATTTTACACATGGGGCAATGATCGACTTTAAGGAAGGAACTACATAAAATGAGGAACTTCAGTAGAATGCTGAGATCATCAAAAGCCCCACAAATTTTCTTTTTACCCCTGTACCCGAAGACCATCATGCTGCACTATACTCTAATGGCTGATGTACTCCCCTGATCCACCGAAATCTTAGGTCACAGGGAAAAT
>NC_056739.1:1356254859-1356262359 GCF_019279795.1 Protopterus annectens
ATGTTTATCAATATATATATATATATATATATATATGTTTATCGATATATTTATAATATATATATATATATATATATATATATATATATATATATATGTTTATCGATATATATATATATATATATATATATATATATATATATATATATATACATATATATATATATGTATATATATGAGCTACAGTATGCGTGCATTTGAGTGTGTGTGTGAGTACTTGCCAGACAAATCCTATATGTTGTTGAAGTTTTCAGACTTCCACCTTTAAGCATTGAATTCATGTATCTGTTATATGTTTTCTGAAGCAAGAAGCTTATGCCTAAAAAGGAATCCCATTGTCCACTTTTACTAAATATCAAATTAATTCATCAATCAATAAATTAATTCATCTGTTAATTAATTAAACTTAAATTATTAAAAAAATAAACATTCCTCTTTCTCTGCCTTAACCCAGCCACTGGGGATGCACAAGCTAGTGCATTTCTTTGTGCCTGTCCCAAGCCCGGATAAATGGGGAGGGTTGCGTCAGGAAGGGCATCTGGCGTAAAACTTCACCAAATCATTTCATGCAGTCACCAGTAAATATTTCCATACCGGATCGGTCGAGGCCCGGGTTAACATCGAGCACCACCAGTACTGTTAGCCAACAGGGTGCTGGCGGAAATTGGGCTACTGTTGGCGAAGGAGGAGAAGAGGCAGAAGGCATGGCCGAAGGCAGGAAGAGAGGAGAAAGGCTAGGACTGTGGTAGTGGTCAGAACTTTGAATGTTGGCAGTATGACTGGTATAGGGAGAGAGCTAGCTGATATGATGGGCAGAAAGATGGTTGGTATATTGTGTGTGCAAGAGACCAGATGGAGGCGGAATAAGGCTAGGTGTATCAGAGGTGGAGTTCAAATTGTTTTATCATGGTGTGGATGGGAGGAGAAATGGCAGACTTATTCTGAAGGAACAGTATGCGATGAGTGTTTGGAGGTGAAAAGAGTGTTGGATAGAGTGATGTTTATGAAGATGGAAATTGATGGTGCATATGCTCCACAAGTTGGGTATGCAATGGATGAGAAAGAAACATTTTGGAGTGAATTGGATGAAGTGGTGATGACTGTATCCAAGGGTGAGATAGTGGTGATTGGAGCAGATTTCAATGGGCATGCTGGTGAAGGGAACAGAGGGGATGAGGAAGTGATGGGTAGGTATGGTGTTAAACAAAGAAATGCAGAAGGTTAGATGGTGGTGGATTTTGCGAAAAGGATGGACATGGCTGTGGTGAATATGTATTTTAACAAGAGGGAGGAGCATAGGGTGACATACAAGAGTGGAGGAAGATGCACACAGGTGGATTATATCTTATGTAGGAGGGCCAGTTTGAAGGAGATTGGAGACTGCAAAGTAGTGACCAGAGAAAGTGTAGTTAGGCAGCATAGGATGGTGGTTTGTAGGATGATGTTGGTGATCAAGAAGAGGAGGAGGAGTGTGAGGGCAGCACCAAGGATCAAATGGTGGAAATTGAAAAGGGTAATTGTGAGGTGGAGTTCAGGGATGAGTTAAAGCAGGCACTAGGTGGCAGTGAAGAGTTAATAAATAGCTGAGTAACTACAGCAGAGCTAGTAAGGAGACGGCTAAAAAGGTGCTTGGTATCACATCAGGAAAGAGAAAGGATGACAAGGAGACATGGTAGTGGAATAAGGAAGTACAGAAGAGTATACAGGCAAAGAGGTTGGCAAAGAAAAAGTGGGATTGCCAGAGAGATGAAGAAAGTAGAAAGGAGTATAAGGAGATGAGGTGCATGGCAAAGAGAGAGGTGGCAAAGACTAAGGATAAGGCATATGAAGAGTTGTATGAAAGGTTGGACACTAAGGAGGGAGAAAAGGACCTGTACCGATTGGCTAGACAGAAGGACCGAGCTAGGAAAGATGTGCAGCAGGTAAAGGTGATAAAGGATAATGAGGGAAACATACTCACAAGTGAGGAGAGTGTGTTGAGGAGATGGAAAGAGTACTTTGAGGTTGATGAATGAAGAGAATGAGAGAGAGAGAAGGTTGGATGATGTAGGGATAGTGAATCATGAAGTACAATGGATTAGCAGGAGGAAGTAGGTATAGCTATGAAGAGAATGAAGACTGGAAAGGCTGTTGGCCCAGATGACATACCTGTGGAAGCATGGAGGTGTTTAGGTGAAATGGCAGTGGGTTTTAACCAGATTGTTTAATGAAATCTTAGAAAGTGAGAGGATGCCTGAGGAATGGAGAAAAAGTATTTTGGTACCGATTTTTAAGAATAAGGGTGATGTGCAGAGCTGTAGTAACTACAGAAGGAATAAATAGATCAGTCACAGCATGAAGTTATGGGAAAGAGTAGTGGAAGCTAAGCTTAAGAAGGGGCGTGATGATTAGTGAACAGCAATATGGTTTCATGCTGTGAAAGAGCACTACAGAATCGATGTTTGCTCTGAGAGTGTTGATGGAGTAGTACAGAGAATGTCAGAAGGAGTTGCATTGTGTTTTTATAGACTTAGAGAAAGCATATGACAGGGTGCCTAGAGAGGAGTTGTGGTACTGTATAAGGAAGTCAGGAGTGTCAGAGAAGTATGCAAGAGTGGTACAGGATATGTACGAGGGTAGTGTGACAGCGGTGAGGTCTGCAGTGGGAGTGGCGGATGCATTTAAGGTGGAGGTGGGGTTACATCAAGGATCAGCTCTGAGCCCTTTCTTATTTGCAATGGTGATGGACAGGTTGACAGACGAGATCAGACAGGAGTCCCCATGGACTATGATGTTTGCAGATGACATTGTGATCTGTAGTGAGAGTAGGGAACAGGTGGAGGAGACCCTGGAGAGATGGAGATATGCTCTAGAGAAGAGGAATGAAAGGTCAGCAGGACTAAGACAGAATATATGTGTGTGAATGAGAGGAGGATAGAAGAATGGTGAGGATGCAAGGAGTAGATGTGGCGAAGGGGGATGAGTTTAAATACTTGGGGTCAATAGCTCAGAGTAACAGTGAGTGTGAAAGAGAGGTGAAGAAGAGAGTACAGGCAGGATGGAGTGGGTGGAGAAGAGTGTTAGGAGTGATTTGTGACAGACGAGTACCTGTAAGAGTGAAAGGGAAGGTCTACAAGTGGGTGAGTGAGATCAGCTATGTTATATGGGTTGGAGACAGTGGCATTGACAAAAGGCAGGAGTTTGAGCTGGATGTGGCAGAGTTAAAGATGTTAAGATTTGCACTGGGTGTGACAAGAGTGGACAGAATTAGGAATAAGTATATTAGAGGGTCAGCCCAGGTTGGAAGGCTTGGATCAAAGCCAGAGAGGCAAGATTACATTGGTTTGTACATGTGCTGGGGAGGAATGGTGAGTATATTGGAAAAAGATGCTAAGGATGAAGCTACCAGGTAACAGGAAAAGAGGAAGGCCTAAGATAAGGTTTATGGATGTGGTGAGAGAGGACATGCAGGTGGTTGGTGTGACAGAGCAAGATGCAGAGGACAGGAAAAAATGGAAACAGGTGATCCACTGAGGCGACCCCTAGCGGGAACAGCCGAAAGAAGATGATGATTTCTCTTTCTTTGCCTTGGATGGTGGGATATTACAGTCCATTTCTCGTTGGCAGGTGTCTGCCATTACAATCATTGTTTGGTTCCAACGCATGCCTTTAATTTATCTTTGATTACAACATTTAATTGCATTCAAACATTTGTTAAAGGTATCTGTTTTCCTGCCATCCCTTTGGCCCTATGACTATGGTAGCTTGTCAACTAATAAATTAATTCTCATTCCTCCTTCATTTTCCCTCTACTCCAAGTTTGTGCAATTTAATCCTAATTACTAAATAAACTGCAATTCCACCTCCCTGCTTACATCCTCCATTCATCTTGATGATTGCATAAGAGGATTTTTTACATTCCACTCTCTCATAAATTTTTGTTGTTGCTTGTTTTCTTATTGTGAAACATTGCCAATAATACTGTTTTATCCATGCTTTCTCATGAACTGCAAATTCTGCAACTGCATATTCTAGCTTTCACATTGTCTTCCACTGTTTGTGAGACATAACAAAAGGTAGAATTCAACTGATCTATAACTCTTAATTTGAACTTCTCTGCCTTAGGTCATGTAAAAATAGCACAGTGCAAAAGTATATTCCAGAACAGTTGAATAATCTGCTAGGACAACTCCAGTTTATCTCATTTCATCAAGTGGTCTAAACTGCAATGCTAGCATCTGACTAAATTTGTAACACCCCCACACTCCCCCAGGGTACTCTGGCATCAATTTAAAACACCTATTATTATAAAGAATGCATAGTAACATGCTTTGTTTACACTATATTTAATCATGAATATCCGCTGCTTTCTGTCATCTGCAAAACTGGAAAATACCATTCATTTTGGCTAAAAAAAATTAATATGCAAAAAAAGAAACTACAGTATGACTAGAATCATCAATTGGCTTATTTAATGCAGATATCTGGAAGAAGAAAATGATAAATTATATGCAAAAATATTTCTGACTTGCATGGTATTAAAAGTTGTGAATGAATCAAACAGCAAGTTTGGTCAATAGGGCAAAAACTTTCAATAAACATACATCCTTTGAATCATCAGGACATAAACGTTGAACATTTATTCTGGGGCAGAAAAAAGTGTGCATTCCTTACAACCAAAAAAAAGAAATAGTAATCCTAACTAGGTCCACATAGTCACAGGTATTTAAAGGTGGAGGTATGTTCCTACAAACAGAGCAGCCAACATAACAGATACATCCATTTTTTTATTCAAAGGAGTAAACTGTTAGGTGCTTTCATCCCAAAAACTCGGGACTTCATCAGAACAGTTCCTTCAATTAAGACACTTGTTTTAATACAGTACAAAATAGTGAGCAATTAAAATTTCAATTAATTAATCAATAAACCAGTTAGTAATAATGTGATTAATCACAACATAAAGGAAATTGCATGTATGGAAAGATATAAAAACATAATGCTTCTCATAATTCTAAGATCTCCCTGGCCTAAATATTAGCTCAGTATAATTGTGGGTGGCATCCCTGCAAAGAATCTACATGGCTGTGAGTGTCTATAAGGCAAATTTTCACTACCAAGTTTAACAGAGAAAACACAATTAAAACAAGTATCCCTGAAATATCTCACTGACCTAAATATTAACTCAATGCAAGGGGAATTTAATTTTTCCTTTTCTGTTATAATCTCATTTATGCTGTCTTCATAATAGTACCTCTAAAGTTTAATGTCTCTTTCCTGGTTTGCTTGTGCTTAGTGGTCTCCTATTGGCTTTTTACAACATTAGAATCAAAGATCACCTTCACTATTATTCTGCACCTTCAGACCCCCATAATTAATGAGCCTTACCCTGCTCTAGCATGTGTCCTTCACATCTTCATCTGCTCTTTGCAGTTCTGGCATTAGTAAGTCTTCCTCTTTTTCTATATAGGCAGATCTGTTCTATTTATCTGTGTTTTTTCCTCCTCGATTCCATGCCCTGAGATGTCTCACTGATGACTAATAAACAAACAACTTACACTATGACAAAATCTAAGCTTTTCCTACACTTGAAAAAGAGCCCCAAACAGGTACTGTGATATACCATATCACAGACTGTTCTGGATAATAATAGTTGTATCCACTGGGGCCCACTCCCCAATATAACTTCCATTGTTCTAGAGGTTGTAACACTTTCCTTCTGAATTCTCTTTCCTACTTAATCTGCTCAGTAGAACTTGTTTTCACTTGTCAGTGTATTTGCTTCAGCTATCACCCTTAGCCATTTGTACCAGCCAGTTAATGTAGGAATTTGTTTAATGTGACTAGCTTTATCAATCTCATATCAAAGTCCTTTTTCTTGCTCAGTTCAAGGTGGGTGAAATGCATTCCATTCACCCTTGCCATCACTTTGCTTTACTTTGCTCACCTATCTTACCCCAATTCTGCCTGCCTTGCTCTTCACTACTAATATATCCCCCAGTTGCAACTCCCATAATCACATTGCTACCAATCAAAATGGAATTAATTAGCCTCCACAAATCACATGATTTCCCCTAAGACATCACAATCCCCTCATAGCTAACAACTACCAAATCACTTTTCCCATCATACCTAGCAGGAAAGTCCACTTTTCCACTTATTTCCATTCCTTTCCCAAACCTACACCCGTCTTTTAAACACTTGAACCACTCAAAACTCTAGTTTTTCTGATGCCTTTCACATCTAATGAACCAGCTTCATAAATTCCATCATTATATGTCATCTATTTTATCAAAGACTCTCCAACTTTCAGGTACAGCTCCTCTATATCATACATTTAGTACTCAGAGTTCCAATGCTGCTCAGTAGCATCCTCCTCTATGTGTTGCTCAGTCTTTTTCTCATCTTACTACATACCACTCCTTCTTACACAAAACAAACAACCCCTAGATGCTTTTACATTCCCTCACTGTGTTTCTCCTTTCCTTTTCCACTGCAATTCACAACTTTTGACATTCATTGAATTATTTCCCTTATTATTTAACCCCATATGCTTTCTTCCTCTTTCTTTTGTTTTTCTTTGTTCTTTTCAATATTACTTTGCATAGTAAGCCTTTCATGATTTCTATAGCTCATGAATTCTCCCAACCACTACTATCAGTCACAACCCACGGCCTCCATCACAGATTCTGACTGAGTCCATAATCTGCTTCATGAATTCAGACCAGTGGTCAGATTCCTTCTCATCACTTCTGTCATAATCATTCAACATACTATAGTGTGATCACTGTTAGCTAGACGGACCCTTACCTATATTCTCCCTTCATCTCTTTCTTTACACACCACATTTATAATTATTTCTTTCTTGAACCTTCTTCCCTTCTGATAAATAATCTCTAAAACAGGATATCCTACACTAAATAAAGTTGAATCCCTCCCCATTTTTTTAGAGAAAAGTGGTCTTTAAATGTACATTATTTTTAATATTTTACACATGGGGCAATGATCGACTTTAAGGAAGGAACTACATAAAATGAGGACCTTCAGTAGAATGCTGAGATCATCCAAAGCCCCACAAATTTTCTTTTTACCCCTGTACCCGAAGACCATCATGCTGCACTATATTCTAATGGCTGATGTACTCCCCTGATCCACCGAAATCGTAGGTCACAGGGAGAATAAGGCAAACTCTATGGTGTGCATTCAACATCCTGTGGATGTTAGAAGCTTTTTTTAAAGTACTTTCGACACCCCTATTCCAGACATGATACAGTACCTATTACTTTGGGTCTTTGTGACTGCACACTTCCACATATCCATGGTCAAGATGCAGCTTTAACACTCCTGCAGGTTTATTCCGCTAAAGTAAATAGTATGAGATCTGCAGTCCCTGGTTTTCTCAGGTGGATATTTTGTGGCAGGATTCTGCCTATACCTCATAGGATGTGAAAGCCAGCAGCTTCTTTTCACTCACATTTTTTCTTGTTCCTCCAGTTCAGAGCCGGAGTGAAAATTGAGACACCT
>NC_056739.1:1356974859-1356997359 GCF_019279795.1 Protopterus annectens
TCTACACTTTGTAAGTCTAACCTGGCTGACACACCCAGTGGAGGTAGTATTGCGTTTTCCTTCTCCCTACCAGTGATCATTCACAGTTGCAATCTATTATCAACAAACACTGAGGGAGTGACTGCACTATGTTTACATTACACAGAGCCAAATAATCAGGATTCAGCAATTCTAATGAGTTCACTCCTCATTTGCATCTTCACCATGCTCACAGCCCTGAATCTACACCATAAAAAAAGAAACTGTGTATCTAGGGAACCTAAAGGTGAGGAAGCCTGTTTATCGGATAACTTAGAAAAGGATTTTGTCTGTACACTCTTATATTGTTATATTTACGAAAGGTAAATGTCCTATATTGTCAATGGCACAGGGGTGTTAGCCTTCTAGAATGGACCATACACACCTCTAGGGGAGTGCTGGTCACAGATAGACATGATTGGCAGTAGCTTAAAATGAAATGTTCTGTGTTAAACCTGTACATGTTTCAAGGACAGATTATTGCATAGCACTTTTAGCATTTTACTGATGGTTCATTAGCAAAATATGCCATTGCCTGTTCTTTTGGTGGTGGGGAAGCAACGTTGCATTTCTGTTTCGGTACAAACAAGATTGTTGCTATTGTGACACTCATTGTTTTGAATCCAGCCTTGCTTTGTGTGTGGCTGTAATATGTTACAACCACATAATTCCTTTTTTAAATTTGAATATCTTGACTGTTTTATGTTTCTCCAGTAGGTAATAATGAAATGCTACCTTTTATGTGTTATATCAAAACAGGACTTTTGGTTATGTGATACTTATCTGTATTATCCCTGTATTGTGTTTTAGGACACCTAAAACTAGGGTACCCAGGTGTATTAAGTCCCAGAAAACCAACCTTCAGTGACCCTGAGAATCAGGTTATTGTGAAAGCTTTTAGGAGACATAGTGTCATTCTGCTTGAGAGGGGACATTGAGATATGTCAGGCAGAATACATATTTGGCATCACATAGTTGCTGATGTGATTGCAGTAGGCAGCCACAGCAGGACATATGATAAGTTGCATCATAGGGCCACTGACATGATTTCATCTGCATGGAGGAGAGCAACTGCAGTGGCCCATTAACAAATATGTACCAGGGGGTCTGCTACAGAGCCACCACTAACAGCAAATTAAAAGTTCCTGTCCACTGTCAGGGATCCAGACAGCTCACTGGAAAGTGCACAACAGCATGTAATTGACATTGGTGCCATTGTTTCAGGGAGAACAAGTATGTCCCAAGAGGAGCTTCCAGGTAGGCATATCTATCTCAATTGCTAAATATGTATAGTAAAATATTGGCAGCTATACTTAAGTTTTGTTTAACATTACATTTGTTTTGGGAGGATAGCTATAGATTGATACAGTTAACAACACATTCTGATTGATTACACATGGGTTTAGGGTGGACTTGTCATCCAAGTTCTTGTTAAAGTATTGTTAATGGACATATAAAGGGTAAAAAGCTTTAACCCCCTATGTTACTCTTAATTGTGATGATGGTGTCTTTACCTTTGGCTTAACTTCTTCCAGGACCATCATCTATGGGAAGCATAGCATCATCTGCACATGGTAAGTCAAATATTTTTTTTTTGTCAGTAGTGATGAGCAGTTTCCAAGAAATATTTATTTTATCCATATGTGTGAAGTGGGTGTCAAGACTGTTGTGTGTATTGCTGTACTGTCTGTAGTAATGGCACAACTGTTAGCTTGTTAGCATACATTTGACTATAGCAGCATAAGTGCTAATTTCATTTCTTTGTTTGTTGCTTATTATCACAGGTGATCCTGACAGTGGAAGTGTAGGACTCTTGCCACTTGATGTCAAAGTATCATCAGACTCTGATGATGATGGCCAAACACAGGCACAGTTGGGGGGTGCAGGGGTTGAATCGGACACCGAGGTTGACATTCAGCCATCCCCTGTAATTTCATCAGACATATCCAGTAGGCCTATGCCAATCCATTCCAGTGAATCCTCAGATACTGGACAGGTGGAGGGTGAGACACTCAGTCAGGGAAGTTTGGTTACTATGGCTTCAGTGCCTGCTGACTCTGCCCATAGCCAAAGTGTGGGCAAGGTGCCATGCAGGAAGGTTGTTACAGGTGCTCAGAGGAGGCCTGCTGTCCATCCTCCACCCGATTTAGGTGTGTCTCCCCATACTACTCAATGTATGTTTAGGGCTCATGGAGGTGCAGGTAAAGTGCTATAGGTCCTCCAGAGAAATGCTTAGGGTTGCAGATGTGGAGCAGGCTGACATGCATGAGTGCCCCCACCATTTTGATGATTCAATAGATCGGATGAATGACACATTGGAATGGGTAGTGTCTGTGATGGAACATCTGCTGGGAGGGGGACAACATCCTCATGGGCATAGGTCAGCTACATTATCTGCTCTTAGCTGACATGGCCATGCTCAGTCATGCTCCCATACTAGCACTACTTTCACTGCTCCACCAGTGGTTGAGGTGTCCAAACCCAGACATGGCAGGTCATGGAGTCATGGTCCTGGACGTCCTTCTAAGAGGAATTCATCCAGCAGACATCAGTCATGTTCAGCTATCAACAGTGCATCTGGCCATAGGCTTGGATGTATCAGTGCAACTCCTTGCACAGCCAGTTCTCATGGTCAGGTACGAGAATGATTAACTGTCATCTCTATCACGTATGGCTCACACTTGTCCAACATACCAAGAAGTAGAGCTAGCACAGAGCTTGGCTGTGTTCCTGCAGACACTCACATACAAATTTTACCTGGGGGACCCATGCAGACATACACACAACAGTTACATGGTTCAGCCATGAAGCTTAAAGCTCATTTTGTCTCACTGACCTTTTGTTACTTTATCCAAATGTCTGCTTGCTTCTCATTCTTACTCACACGCACTCTCCGACCTTTTGTGTCAGCCTAGGATTCCTTCACCCCCTCCCCCCAAACACAATACCCAACGCAAGTTATGATAGCTGTGCCAGATCATTGTTTTCTATCTTTTGGATTCTGGTATATATAGCATTTGTGTCTGATGCTCAGGGTGCATAGCTGACAGTGCTTAGTACATCTGCATTTGTGATCTTGTTTTGCTAATTGTACTTTTGACATATTTTGTTCTTCGAAAGTTAGACAGTTGATGGAATCAAGCTTATTTTTTTGCATCAGTATTTTTAATAATCTTCTGGTGGTTGTAAAGTTTGAAACTGAAACGTGCCTCATCACTTTCTAACTTCTCTCTTTAATGATTTTCCAGTACAAAAGTATGATGCCAAACTGTGGATATTTGGTCACCATCAGTACTTTTGAGATGTATGAATATGTGAATCTTTGATGCCTGAGGCCTACTACTTGATAGAGGACACATGTAGTCACATAACTCTCTGCTGTCACATGTTAAAGTAATTTCTGTACAAATCACCCACCTTTTACTTGCTTACATTAACAAGCAACATTATGCAAGGATATGCCATTCATTCGTATTTTTATACAATACACTCCAGGTTCAACACTTATCTTGTAAATCAAGCAGTTGCAACCGTTTTAGTTCAGGGCTTACTCTGTCTGATGCTAGCAGTACACATTCATTACATGGGTAGGTAAAGGTTGCGAGCGTTGCCTGGCATCGTGGTTACTATATGTATGTGAGTAGGATGAAGGAGCCCTTTAGGTGGTGAGTGAGTGTGCTATGCATTGTCTCTTAGCCAATGCAAGAGCATATTGATCATGTCTACTACTGCCTACACCCACAGTAAGTGCTGGCTCCCACTCTGACTCCACACCTGCATGCGGCTGCGGTGATCTTGCCATTGGAGATGGGATGTGTGCCCCTTCCCCTTGTTATTCCTGCTGAAGCTGCTTTCTCAGGATGATGTTGTATAGCATGGCACAGATGGTGAATATATCAGTACATGTACATGGATTGTACTGCAGGGCTCCCTCGGATGTATTGAGACACCAGAACCATGACTTCAGCAGCCCAAACATGCACTGTATGACATTTCTGGTTTGACCATTTGCCTCATTATGAAGTTCTTCAGTGGGTGTGTGTGCATTTCTCATGGGCGTCATCAGCCACGGTTCCAGTGCATAACCTGTATCCCCCAGTAAATGACCCTGTGGGATATCACCCTAGTGAATATCTAATACAGTTGGGAGGTGTGCCAGATATGTGAGTTGTGGTAACTGCATGGGTTGCCAGCACACATTCAAGATGATTCCCTTGGCATTACACATGACTTGGCAGTTAGAGTGGAAGTCCTTTCTATTTATATAGAGCCATTCCTGTTCCCTGGGTGAATCCATAATTTCTAGATGTGCACAATTTATAGCACCCAGTAGTTCAGGGTAGTGTGCTACAGGGTAGAACTCCTGCACATTTGTGTCCCTGTCCTCAGGAATACAGGGAAACTGTGTGTGGTCACTGGCAACTTGGAGCATAGCATTCAGGAATTGATGGAGGATACTGGTTGCTGATGCCTGTGACACCCCCCAGCATGTCCCCTGTTGGTCTCTGAAAGGTTCCTGTAGCTAAAATTCTAAGTGCAACACATACCTTTGTCTTCACTAGGAGGGATTCCCAAGGTTTGCTCTGGGACTGAGTTGAGAACAACAGAGGTTGCAGAGTTCTTGTAGTATGTTTCTATCCACACTGTAATGCTCTACAATTTCCAACTCATGCACATTGTGATAAGTTAAATGGGTTCTGAACACTCTTCTCCTTATTGGCCATGGTCTATTAGCAGCAGCAGTAGCATAGACTTCAGCCTGTTGTACATGCACATGAATTAAAGCAACAGCAGCCCCTAACATTCTTTCTGTGTAGACTCCTTCCCATGGCTGTATTCCAATATGTTTTGGAATTCACAGGGAAAACCAGCACTGAGTCTACACGGTTGCTTTATAAATTGTTGAATTGCTCCTCCATCTTGGATTGGTTGATTAGCATACAATTGAGTTGCTTATGCTGTAGCTGGCATCCCATGGTGTTACCATGGTTGCGCAGCTCTACACACTCATGACTCATGGCTTATAGACAGGGCACATGTTGTTAAAGCTAGTGAATCCTGATCCAGTAAGAGGCCAATTACTACTGGTGTGCCTGTCTGGTATATGCTTCACTGAATTCAAGGCTAATGTGAAAGGCCTCTGGATGACAACATTTGCTGACTACTGCAAGCTGAGGGCAGTCATTGAATCCCCCATGATGTTGATATCCTTCAGAAGGGTCTACATTAGACAAATAATCAGATAAACAATTGGTGCCTGAACCATGGCCTAAAACTAAATGCAAAAAAATGCATTATCATACCCTTTGGGAAGTGAAATACCCCTGCACAGGTACACAGATAGGTGGTAGCCTGAAGTTTGACCACCACGTGTCCACAGTTGTGAGGAAATCCTTTTATGTGGCACAAGTTATAAGTAAAGGTATGGCATCCAAATCCAAGCAAATTATAGTCCCACTGTACTCAGCCCTCATTAGACCAATAATTGAGTCCAATGCATTATTTGGCATGTACGTCACTAGGCACTTACAGCATCTAGAATGACCTCAGAGGTTCCTCAAAAAGAAAATACAGGGTACAACCAACAATCCATATCCTTTGCTCTGTCTCCTACTGCCTATTAAGGGGTGACCTATGCCTACCCTCCATGGCTCTCACAAATCTAGGCCTGATGGAGCTTCTACACATCTGCAAGTCAAATAACACAAGGGTCACCCAATCTAAGGATCTAAGCTTAGTCAGTGACTCAAAAGAAATGCTGGAGAGACAGATATGTTTCTCAGGGATTGCACCTTCTTTGGAACAGGCTTCCTATTCACAATAAGCAGAGCCCTTCCCTGGCTCTCTTCAAATACAGTTTGACTCAATGGATGGGGAATCACAAATTCACACCTGGGGTAGTGTGTATGTTTCTTATGGACCAGAGGAATCTGTTAGATACTCAATGCACAAGCACAAATCCATGCTATCCTCTTGCCCCCAAGGGTCATATATTGAGTAAAATGTGGTTATATCTAGCCATATATTGGGTAATATACTATATTGGCTCGACTTGTAAGGGCCCTTGAGCCATTAGCCTAGTAATCTCCCATAAAGCTATATGGATTATATCATCAATGGGAAAATAAAACAAACACTTTAATCATCAAGTTAGCAAAAATAAAACAATTGTATTTAAGAGTGAGCAACCTAAAACATGAGTACATAAAAAGTAAACACCAGAACATTTTCATATAAAAATGGAAAATAAACACCAAGACAAAACTTTTTTTTTTCTATATGGGAGAAAGACCATCTGCACCCTAGCGTGGAGGGACAAGTCAAGAAATCACATAAATTAGCAACAGTAAAACTTTTTTTAAATGATAATGATAAAATCTAGCCTGTCCATATCCATATCAGCTAAGCCATTATCACTTCCCATCTCTGCATACCGTCCCTTTTGGCAGGGTCTATATTAAATTAGCGAACGCTTAGAAAAGTGAACTCTAATTCATTGACCCCTTTTAAACAAAAGCTTAAAGTCTCGAACACCTGGAACAATAATTTTTTTTCCCAGGGAAAAAAAAAATCGCTGGTCCACAAAAAAAAAAAAAAAAAAAAAAAAAACTTAAAACATTATATAATGTTGGGGGGGGGGGGGACTTTGACCCCCCCACCCCCCTACTTAAACATACCAACTCCGAGATCGCACTATAGTGGAGGAAATGGTGAACTCCTGAAACCAGCCCAGAGATTTTTTTGCCCTGTAAAAAAAAATCGCTGTTTCAGGTGTTCGACATTGTAAGCTTTTGCTTAAAAGGGGTCGATGAATTAGCGTTCGCTTTTCTAAGACGTTCGCTAATTCAATATAGACCCTTTTGGCCTTGGTCATGATGGATTCTTAATGTTCTGGGCAACATCCCACTGCATCTCGGGTGCCACTGCCTGGTGATCCAGCTACTTTCAGGCCAGGATACCATGAGTAGCATGCTTGTCCTTCTGAATTTTGCCAGTCTAATTGTCTGCTTTGTTTTATTCAAACACATTTCCTGCATATAGCTAGTAGCCTAATTAGTTACTCTATACTTACATGCCAGATAAATCAAGAATACTTCAATCATAATATTTTACCTGGCAAGTTTAAAGTATTTGCTATGTCTCTGAACCTAAAATGGTTATTTTTAAAAAAGTCAAACTGCTCATATGAGCTCTACTTCTTGCAACCCCCAAGGTCGTTGCCCTTGTGCCTTTCATTCCTGTAGCACAGGCCTCTCTACTGCTAAACAAGTGCTAATTCTAGGCATCAGGTTTACAAGTGAACTGATGCCACCAGTTGTCTTCTGCTCTTTTCATTCCTCACATTGCCCAAGGTGTCCAGCTGTGGCAGGTCCTGTCATTTAGTGGGATATACTTGGATTTTAATTTTATTTCTCATTTTTTTAGTTTAATGGTTTGAACAATACTCTTCAGGCATTCAATTTGGCTGCAAAAAGAGTGTCTCCATTAGATGACAATGGAGCTGTATGACAGAAGCTATTGTGTACATAAAAGAATCACAAAAACAAGACAGCACTTAAACTAATGGTTAAATATCAAGTGAATACTTTTTAGATGGGCAGTGCAAGAAAGTATTCCATGTGGGTGCATTTCTACCATGGTTAAAGTAAAAAGCTGTAAAGGTGTCACACCACACAGACCTGGATATGACTCCCTGAGCAGTCCTTTAGATCACCCCACTTCACAGTGGCCTGCAATGCCCATGAAAACACACAATTTTCTTTAAATTGCATGTTATCCGAATATCAACAGCAAAATAAAGTAGATAAGTCAAACCCTGGAAATCATAAACCAAAGCCAAACTGAGTTAAGGAATTTTGTATAACAAACAGCCAAGTATAGGATGTGTGCAATTCAAAGACTCGTGTAGCATGGGCAGTGAATGCTGAGGAGTAGAGCTTGCCCTGGTATATGCCAATTTCTGTATAAGCAGAAGGTAATGAGCAGCAGTATTAAGATAGGGGACATAGTATGTAAATGAGGAAACCAAGATGGCAGAATGATCCAGAAATGTAGAGAACACAATGTGTTACATTAGTGGTGTTCAACACAACTAATGCCTTGTGTTCATGCTACCAAACTGCAGAGACATGCTAGGGAAAGCCACAGCACTAGTGAATGTTTATATGCAATAAATTGTTATTACCACTAAAAGTCATGGGGGCTTGTGTTGTCACCCTAGGATGCCCTGTATTATCTGACAATGTTCATGCAATGCACAACACCAACACTGTGGGCTAGCACCATGTGAATAGTGACACCACAAAGGGGCTGGTAGACATGCTTCAGCCTCATTTGCAGGTTTGTGGGAGTTGTGGAAACCCAATTCCAGTGGATGCCTGGGTGTATGACTTTACATATACTAGATACAAGGACTCTTCAGTCACCAAATGGGGACTATAAGTTGTGGGTTTTCAAGCATCTGTCTTGAGTATACTCCACCATCTTCTTGATGTCATGCTCCAACAAGTACATGATTATATGTGGTTTCAGACCACTTGAAAAGGCATAAAACACCAAGCAAGACTTCCATGATATAGCCCATTTCCCGGAAATGATGTGAGCCATGGATTACACCCATATAATGGCCCTACCTGGAAACCTGGTAAGAAGGCATGTGAACTGTAAAGACTAGCACTCCATTAACTGCCAAGTGGTCTCTAATACACAGGTTATCATTTACAATGTGTCATCAGACTAAACAAGCAATTGCCAGGATTCATACATAAGGCAAAAGAGTGACCTCTACCATCAGTTTGAGAGGGATGACTTTCTTCAGGGGTACTTTATCAGAATGATGGATATGCCTTGGAGCCCTGGCTGATGACACTAGTCACAAAAAACACAGAATGAAACAAATTAGGGATACAACTGATGAGTGGATGGGAAGCCATACATTTGTCCCAGGGGTTCCACTATGTCCCTCATTGACAGGGGCAACAGGTGCTGACTGAGGTTTCTTTTTTGGGGATAAAGTGTTGGCTAGGCTTGTAAGGGCCCCAGGGCCATTAGCCTAGTAGTAACCTCCTATGATCCTGTGATCCTATGAGTTATGCCATATCACAAATTGTGGTCATTGTGGAGCATGTGTTTGGGATTATGAAGGCATGCTTTCACTGCTTGTTTGTATCAGGGTGCCCTGAAGTATGACCTTGCAAAATGCTCTAAAATGTTTTCAGGATGTGTTGTATTGCACAATGTCATACTTAAGTAGCAATTAAAACAAGAAGGGCAATTACAGAAGGAATAACCCCCAGACAACAGGCAGTGGATGCTAAGCTGGATGAGGAGATGGTGGTGGACCCAGCTGCAGGAGTTGAACATGCCAGACTGAGGTGGGTGCAGTATTCACTGACACTGGAAAAGGGGCAACAGTCTGCACCCTGCTTTGGCCCATAACACAAGATATACACTGCAATAACATGCTGTATGCAAACTCAATACAAGACTCTACTTACCCACTATGGCCACACTATGTATCATACATAGGCAATACAATTAACACAGTACAAAGGGCAGGACACAGGTATCATCATTTGCACAGATGGGCGAGGAAGTACAAGTGTGCAATGTCTTCCAGAATGTATTTTGCGATGCTGTAAACAATGAAAAGTAAAAAATGCACCAAGTCCATAACCTGGGTTGGGGACGGATTGCTGCAGAACATTTTTATTAAGGGCAACTGTCATTGGGTGTCTGAGTATGTAAAGCACTGGGAACTGTTGTGGTAGTGGTGTGTGTGTGTGTGTGTGTGTGTGTGTGTGTGTGTGTGTGTGTGTGTGTGTGTGTGTGTGTGTGCGTGTGTGCGTGTGTGCGTGTGTGTGTGTGTGTGTGTGTGTGTGCATGTACCTGTGTGTGTGTGTGTGTGTGTGTGTGTGTGTGTGTGTGTGTGTGTGTGTGTGTGTGTGTGTGCGTGCGCGTGTGTGTGTGTGTGTATATGTGTGTCTGTATGTGTGTTTGTGTCTGTCCGTGTGTTTGTCAGTGTGTGCATCTGTATGCCACTACTCAACTTCAGCAGTAGGTGCAGCATTGTGGCTTGATCCACAGGGCATGTCTGAGGTATGCATTATAGATAGATGGACATCCCGTATTTGTCCCCACCAATGAGACTATCTCTTCCAGGATCTGCACTAGTTATACCACTTTCCTGGCTAGATGATGGAATGCTGCATGACTGTGAATGTCATCAGTTATCAGACATGTCACTGTTGTGACTTGCATGGCCCCTGGAATGCTATCTCCTAGATTTGGTCTCCTCCACAACTGATGTCAGTCTGGAAGTGCTTGTGTGATCATGATTTAGCCACCATTGGGCTCAATGGCCACCATCTGTGGAGGTAACAGTAGAACAGCTTCATGGATGCTGCCTGCTGCACAGTATGCAAGCACGGGAGAACACAAAGTGTGATAATGTGTGACTGAGCCCATCAAAACTGTCACACATATGTGAGATACTGCACACCCTTCATTATCTGTACTAACTCAGAAATGGCTGTGCTGATAGTAGCCTGTGTCCCCCAAATGGCTCTGCACATATATTAAATCTTGTCTATTGATACAGCTATCTCAGGGGAGGATGGTACCTGTGTATTCACCCCCTCCACCCTGCAGAACTTGTGACAGATAGTAATGACAGGTCTGAATGTTGTTTTGCAATATCCTGACTACAAGTTGTCCCAGGAACCTGTACTGCCTGTGTGGTGTGTGTGTCCTGTGTGTCTACAGGCACAGAGGGTGTGTCAATGATTTGCAGAGGGTATCCAGTGGGTACAATTCCTGTTTCCAACATACTAACTCTACTCCCTGACTATGCTAGCTCATCACCACCATCATCATCATCAGAAGCAAACAATCCTCTGAAATCAGGCACTGGAGGTTCCACATTGGTACTGCTTGATAGAAATTCACCTATGAACACAACAAAGTCCCATTTTTATGGTTAAATCCACTGTATTTGTGCTGTACACATATCCTATATACATGTGAAAATGTGTGGCATTATATCCCTTCTGAAGGATGGCTGATTTCTTTAAGATTTGCAGTATATAATTGTTTCAGAGTTTCTACCCAATTACCCTTAATATCTCTTTATCATCCCTTCTACGCAATAATGTCATAGGCTTTAACTACAACTTTCACTCCCCAAGATCTAACAGTTACTGCCAAAAGTAATGTAGATCATATTTCACAATATGAACATTTTTGTACATACATTTGCAAGCAGTATTGCAGAAACAAAAAGCACTCTCCTTAAGAGAGTTATTTTCCAATGCCTCATCCTATTACTTATTGACGGCATATGTACCATCTTGACTAACTGCAGCTCTACAGTCTTGACTGTGGTGCAATGAGGCTTTTTGCAATCTCTTCACATTGATTCAGGCCTCTTCGTGTGGTGAACATGAAAGTGAGGGCTCGATTCCTGAATGTCTCTGAATCATTCAGTTTGCACATTGTACTCAGCCGGATAACAGTATATCCAATTTCAACAATACTCTACAATAAATGTATATGTAGTTTCGGGTTATACCTAATTGAAATAGAGTCATTGTAGTACATTTTGTAGTCATGGATCATAAGCCATGCCACACAATAATGTATAGTGTGGTCATTTTACACCCATAACAGTCCACTTTTCCAATATTCTGCCATTGCACCATCCATGGCATATCCTGTCACTGAGCATGCAACTCAGTTACCCCACATTGCTTATCAGATTACAAAGTAGATCATAAGGGTAGCCTTGAGATACAAGCCAGATTTCTCTGCTACTAATCAGTGATCAGTCACATCTGCTCAATGGTGCAAAGTGGAATGCAAAATCTTCCTCTTTCTGCAATGCAATCACTGGGACCATTTAATGCAAGAGGGGTATAAGGGAGCAGAATATAAAAGTGATGGCTAGAATTCTATGGTCAGGTCAGTTAGTGCTGGTGACTGTGTCCTGTGCACTGCTGAGTACTGCCATCATCATTATTGATCTTTAAAGGAGGCATCCTGACTTCCATGACCAGTAGGAGGCTGAGGTTACAGACAGACCACCAGAAATGTACTCACATATATATTATCAATGATTGGTAAACAAATATTCCTGTTTTTGTACCAAAGCACCTGAAGCTAGAGCAGAAATTTGCAGCTATTCAGGAGGAGGAAGGAGCACTTTACTAGGTACCAGGGTACATACACCTGCTTGTTAAGGTACATGTTAGAGAATTTTCACACCTGTTAACAGTTATACATGTGACAGTATTAGCCTGTAACTACAGTATTTGTCCTTTACAGACAATTTATCTCCAAGTAGCACAGGTCATTACTAGAAATCTGGATGTTTTGTCATTTGTGGTTGCTTGACCACAGATTGCAGTCACAATGTCAAAGTAGCTCAGCAGGTTAAGGCAGATTTATTTGGGTTGAGTTCTTTCAATGGCTGGTCTATCAAGTCACCATAGTCAGTGAGGAAAGGTGCGTTTGTAGTTTTGAGTACAGTATTCATCAGGATATAACAGAATCATAAATATGTGCTGCACTTTTATTTTATGTGTGCTTTTCTCTTTCCCACTCACTTTGCTGCTATAATTTCTGTTACATAGTTTAGGTTTATAGGTTCATAGGATCATAGGTGTTTACTAGGCTAATGGCCACAAGAGGCATTTTAAGCTTAGCCATGCATCCCAAATCTCTGACAAGTTCTGGTAGCCTTGATAAGTATAAGTATAAGTAGGGGCTTGGGAGGTGACACATTTACAAGCAGGGACCTAGGAGATGAACCATATGCAGGCTTCCTGTGTCCATTAGAGACACAAGTGCCAAACCAAGGATGAATTTCCTATTCCCCATCCAATTGTCCAAGTTACATTTGAATTAGGTTAGGAAGGAACTCTACTTCACATGGATGGGGAGCCTGTTCCAGAGAAGGACTAGTCTTTGGGATACATACCTGTCTCTCCAGCACATCCTATTTATGTCACAGGCAAGGTTTAAGTATTCAGAATGGATCATTCTGGTTCTGTTTGTTTTGCGGATATGCAGGAGGTTTACTAGAGTGGGGTCTGACAATGTCCTGTATGCCAGGCATACATTTGTCCTCAGCACCTTATAGGAGACAGAATACGGGAATAGGGCCTTGAGGCGGTCTGCACAGGACATGTTCCATACACCCTGTATTCTTTTAGTGAAGAATCTCTGTGGACATTCCAGTTGTTGAATATGCCTGGTTAGGTGCATAGCAAAGGGGGAATTGTACTCAATGATAGCTCTGATGAATGCCAAATACAGTGGAACAATGACTTCCTTGGACCTGGATGCCGTACCTTTGTTTATAAGTCATGAAACAGAATGATTTCCTCACTACTCTAGATGCATGATGGTCAAAAGCTAGATTGCTGTCTATGTGTGTCCCCCAAGTCCCTGACTACTGGGCCAACTCTTAAGGGAGGGTGTTGTCAATATAATGGTTACCAGGGGTGGATGGTTTCCTGAAGGATACTATTATGCATTTCTTGGCATCATCTTCAAACTTAGTTAGCTGGAGGGCATTGACATTGGCCTTGACTTCAGAGAAGTGACTACCAAATAGGAGCAGTCCCAGGACCAATCCCTGAGAGATTCTGCTTGTGACTGGCCTCTTTATTTGTTATACTGTTTTTCTCCATTTATTTTACAATTATATGCAGCAACATCTAGACCTGTGGCCATCCCTTTACTTCAGGGCTAACATCCACCCAATGAGTACTGACATCAACTTTCCCAGTTCTCCTTCCAAGCTTGGACATCCAGCCTTGAATATGAGGTGGGAGTTGCTGCTCCTGCTAGTAACAGTGGCAATGAGGATGACCAGTTTGTCTCCCATAGGCAGCTGGTAGACTTGTTGGGGGGACTTGATTAATCAGTGGTTAGATGCCTGCACTGGACACCTAGAGAGCTTACTCCTGTGGTCATTGAGTCACATCCCTGGCCAATTCATTTCCTTCATCTAAGCCAGGGTCCAGTGGTGAAAGAACCCTGGGGGGAGTCTGTGCTTCTTCTGGGTTGCAGATGAGCAGAGATGTCAGCTGGTCAACAACACCCTATTTCCCATCACAGTGATCCTCTCTATTTTCTGTCTATACCCATCGTTGTTTATTGTTCAGTCCTGCCAAAGACCACTATGTTCCCTTTGCTTGTTTATTTTTTTATTTTCAGTTGTGCTCTGCCTTCCTTGTTGTGTCAGCATCTACCCTATCAGTCTTGTTTGCCTTCTGTATCCGTTAATTTGCTGCAGCTCACAAGTCTATCCCTTTTTCTTTCCAAAACATGTTTGTTTGCGTCCTGCTCCAAAGAAACTTCTTTACATACCTCTCAGCTATACGTGCTTGTCCCAATCCCCTTTTTTTCTCTTCCCTTTTGCAGTCACAGCTGAGCCTGCAAATTACTTCTTGGTGTTTGCATCCTGCTTACTTTTTCACATTGTCCCTGATTTTCACCAATCGGCTATTACTACATTATATAGTTTTGTTACACTTACAGGAAATCACAGTTTGAGAGGTATATTCCATATACATATATATATATATATGTGTGTGTGTGTGTGTGTGTGTAAACTCACCTCCCATCTTGTTCTAGCCACAGCTGTTTCGCATAGGTGCTTTCCTTTGCTTGTTTCCTCCTTTTGAATATTGTCTTATACTCCCATTTCCAGCCTTTCTTCTGGTCAAAAAATAGATTCATATGATGCTGTGGACTTTTCTATTTGGACAGCTTATTTTCCTGGCTTACCACTATGTGCATGTGAACACACTGAGGCACGTACATATGTCATGAACAACTGATATGCCTGTGCCATTTCTAAATTGCCACTGGGTTACATTCCTTCACCACAGGCATTATTGAGCAGTATTCCTAATGAGCTCCTTCTTTGACATAGTTTTTACCTTTTATTAATCACAAATGCTCTTAAGTCACATCATGCACAGCAGGCTTGAGAAACTTGCAGGTGACATGTTTCTTAATCACAGGGAATGTGACTTTGTGATGGGGTAAATAAGTACTGTCAAAGGGAAGAAAACAAGTCCAAAGATAGCACTTAACCAGCTTTTTAAGTTTCATAACATACTAAATTACAGCAACAATTCAAAATGACTTAATTTACTTCTTCTCTAGAAAAAGGACAAAGACTTTAAGTAATGACTGCAAACGTTATCTCGCCACCATTACAAAACAAATGTGTCTTAACTTGTTTGCATAGAACTAACAGCAGAGAATAGCATCATATCTCTTATCTCACCTCTGTCACAGAAGAATTGCTTCTCAACATGTAAAGCTAACAGTACAGGACAACATAACGACTCTACAAATATATCAGACTATGTGAAAATGTTCAATAATGCATTTAAAGTCGTGCTCATCTTTATAGTCATATCTGCGCAATAAGCTTATATATGACCTACAAATGGTATGCTCTGCATTGATGAAGCCAATATGACACAGGAGTAATGTGCATTATGAAATATGAAGCAGGCAGATGGAGAGAGCAGATGCTAAAACTGATTCATATATAATCCATTTAAACTGTCCTACTGGCTAGATAAATATGTAACTCAAAGGCAAATTTAAAAATCAGCAGTTTAAGCCATTCTTAACAATGATAGTCTAAATCAAATAACATTTAACTCAATTAGAAAAACAAAAGTCTGTACAATGCAAAACTGGCAAAATATGAATCCACCATTGCAGAGTCGTTCATATCTACCAGGCACTAGTCTTGACTTTTAGCATGCATTTTTTATGTTTAGTGCAAAATTGGATGTGACATTTCTGACAAGGCAACTTCCAGATCTTTAACTGAGCAGATTCACTATTACAGATGTATAGTTTTTGGTGTTTTTATTTTGCAAATGTAGGCCTGTACAGGTCAAACCACAAACCAAAACATGCAAATATGTCGATGCATTATTGTACAAATGTCTTAAAACCTAATTTTGTGTGCCAGGACTATGTGAGCTTTGTTACTTCCAGTGCTGTCATGCTCTTTCTTCTGTGGCAGTGGTGACATTGCTGTTAGTAAAATGAGGTTGGGGCAAGCGGGGAAATCACCACATGGGAGAGTGAGGAAACATTGGTTGAGTGCCCTGTTTGCATGTGTGTGCATGAGAGAGTGTGTGAGTGCTTGCATGTATGTTTTATGTTTCACTGCCTCATAGGTAAGCAATATGAATTCCTCAGTTTGAAAATGTTTGATTCGAGGCTATAAGGTTTAATAGAACATTGACAATTTTTAAATTATTCTGTATAAATGATTTACCTGTATATTATCAGCCCTATACCTCTGCCATGTCAAAAAATATTATTCTGCATCCTACATCTAGGATGTCATTTGGAAATGTTAGTCTATCATCTCACTGCAAGTATCTTTTCATAACAGCAGGGAATCACATGTTCAGTCATTTTACTTCCCATAGAGCATTCCTTCTGCCACTGAGCAAAACAAATTCTGTTTGGAAAACAGTACATTCAAGGAACTGCGCTACAGCTGAAGTTTATGTAAATGTTACCTGAATTTAAGTTTATTATACAGCTTAAGTCCTAAGTTGTCAAAAAGTAGAGCAAACAGAGAAATGAATATTACAATTCAACAAAATATATATTACATAGTGAATTGGCATTATGTTACAAATACTTCTAAGTAAAACACAATGATAGTACCTTAAAGAACTGCAGCATTGCAGCTGTTAAAACATGCAATGCCGGCTGAGGAGAAGAGGAAAGAGGAGGAAAAGAAGAACAGGAAGAATCGGATGGAGATATGGGCTTTGTTTTGTGACTAAAATGCTACTAATCTGTAACCAATAAAGTTTAAAATGAAAGTTGAAAAAAAACATGCAATGAAATTGGGAAATAAAGCACAAATAACAAAGATAGTTCCCAAAATGATACTAAAAATGCCAACCTCATCTCAATATATATATATTTATTTATTTATATTTATATCAACCAGCACTTTTTTAAGTCCACCAAACATTGAATCGAAAACCTTGCAAAACAGTAGGTTAACAAAGTTTCATGTGAATATGAGACAGTCCACATAGAAACCATTGAACATGTGGAAGAAACCGACAAGTGCAGGTTCTATTAAAAAGAACTGGAAACATTAGAACATCTTGTTGCTGGCTGGGTGTGATACACCCATGGCAAAAGTTCTGCATACTGAAAGGAACAATAATGTGACAAGATTGTTGCACTGGGGAATGTGCAGACACTCCAATATAGCAGTAGATGAGAAGCATTGGAAATATGGACCACAAAGCATTAAAGAGAATGAAGTTTCCTTCACATGGGATCCCCTATTACCAACAATTCAAAAATAGATGTGAGAAAACAGATACAGTACTCCATGAAAAGAAGACAAAAGTAGCATTGATCATTGAAACTGATACACCCAGTGACTGCAGTGATTGCAGTGTCTTACATGTAGACGCAAAGTCATAAAATGTCAGGATTTGTAGGCAGAAACTAGTGCAATATACAAGAAAGTTACCCAGACAGTTCCAACAGTAGTAGGAGCAAGAGTTCTATTAAAAAAGAATATGCAGTCATACTTACAGATGCAACGAATGCATGTAACTCAGTATTAATTACATACGGAGTCAATCAATTATGGGCACATTGCGGGTGCTGAGAATAGCAGTTTTGACTAACATCAGTGACTGAAACAATACTAAGTTAATTAACTTTTATTATACTCTGACTTAAGAATGGAGTCCATTCCTATTATGGTATTAGAAACCTAAAATACTTGGGGAAATTAAACCAAATGAAAACATAATGATACAATGCTACTGAAAAATAAAATAATGTAATGTTAGAATTCTGTGATAAGCCATGAAATTTAAACAAAACAGTACATTATACTAATGTCTTTCGGCTTTTCCCGGTTAGGGGTCACCACAGTGGAACTCCAATCTGCTAATGATTGGCAGTGGCTTTTTATGGTGCCGAGGTCCCAGCCCGGCACCCAACCTTCAAAGAAGGCACACCCATTTATGCACACACCTACCTGCATGTCTTTAAATGTCACTCAACTGCGGGGAGGACATGCAGATTCCACACAGAAGGTGCTCCAGCTGAGAATCGAACCGGAGAACCTCTTGATGTGAGGCAAGTTTCTTAAACATATATGTAAACCACATGCATGACTGAAAATTGCCAATAGCTAGTAATAAAGCAAAAATAGACTCTCTGAAACATTGAAAACTGTAAAGTAAGCAATTAACTATCCAGTCTGGTGAGGCAACACAGTCTTGAAAATCTTTGCATCATGAAAACACCCTGGAAAATAGTACGGTGGTCCAAAAGGGTCAAATTTCATAAAAAAGCATATAGGAATGAAAGTACACATCAAAGCTCCAAACCAGCAGAAAGGCAAGCAAAACAGAGCAATAATATATTCTCTAGAAATACTATACTAGCTGCTTAAGACTTTCATGGGAATCCAAAGAAAATTCTCCCTCCGTCCCCAAAAAAAATTCAAAGTGCGGGCAACAAGACAGCTGAAAATACAGACAAAAATGTCATCACAGAAGCCATGTTCAGAGATGCACAGTAGTGATACTTATAAAACAAAATTCAGTTCTCTCAACTCCTTGGATCTAAGATTCCATATGTAGTCTTGCAAATGACTCCTGTAATATACTGGAACCCCATTAGCTCTTTACAATGATACCTGTGCAAACTGGTTACTCTGTCTGGAGTCCATTCATTTTAAGTGTGCTTTTAAATATTACTCTTCATAAGAGATACCATATCACCTTAGCCAGAAAGGTAAGTATCTAGAGTTAAAACAATTTGTTGTTCTTGCTATTTCTGTTCTGTTTTTTTGAAAACTACTACACAAAACATAATTGCTACTCTACTTTAGTGGCCTTGCATGGTTGACTAGTCAATGTCCTCTCTACTGCATCTGGAGAAATAGCTGGATACATGAAGAATCATTAAAGGTAGTGGTGGTTGGAGGAATCAAATATCACCAAATGTTCATGTCTGAGATGATGAAATATTATAGATTATTTATGCATTGTGAAAATAATAATAATAATATATAGGTCGCTATCAGAAGCTTGAGATTTCATAAACTCAAAATTCATATGCATGAGACAATATGAATGATTTTCTGAAAACTCAAAGCTTTTGAAGGTTTTGAAACAAGATCCTGGAGCAATGAGGATGAGGGAGCTTACCCTTTTCCCCACTGTAGTGAGTTCTCAGAGTTGATATATATAATTTGCAGGGGATGGGGGGTGCAGAGGGGCTTGCCCCCTGCAAAAACATAGAAAAATTGTAGATATTTGCTGTTTTCCTAAGTTCAAGTTTTCGGAAAATAATTCATATGGTTTTGCACATAAAACTCAAGCTTCTGATAGGAATCCATATATCTAAATATATACATATAATATATATCTATATCTTCTATAGCTATATATATATATATATATGTATATATATATATATATATATATATATATATATAGTAGATATAGATATATATTAATATTATATCTGGTCTGTATTATTTCAGTTCCTTAGTGTATTAGCTATACCTACTGCGGTGGTGGTGCTGCGGTAGCGTTCACCTCACAGTAAGATGCTGCCCAGTTTGATTCTCATCTAGAGCATCTTTTGCATGGAGACATGCGTGAATGGGCGTACCTTCGTTGAAGGTTGTGCATCAAGGCTGGCAACTCGGCACGTAAAAATCTACTGCCAATCATTAGCAGACCAGAGTTCCACTAACCGGGAAAAGCCGAAAGACACAACAAGTGTATTAGCTCTACCTATGGAACAACATAATGAAGTGAAGGGTGAGAAGAATACAAGTATACTCACTGCATGTACATAGCTGAAATACATTGCAAATACAGGACACACAATATATTAGCACTGTTTGTTAGAGTTTATGGATGTGCACTGTACTTCATAATTTATGTAATTTCATCCAAACAAGGGAAGTCAGAAATAAAAAAGGGGAAGAAATCATTGCAACAAAAATGCATATGTGGGATGCACATCAGTAGAGATATTATATAGGATTCATAATCATTTGCATGTGTGTGCAGAGCATACTTGTGCAAGTTGGAAATACAAATATAACAGAATTCTGAGTCCAATCTTGGCTTGTGTGCAAACCTCCAAAGTATGCATGAAAGGTCCTCTCTAAATGACTACATAATGACATGCATATGAGAGAAAGTATGCAAGTGTGGTGTTAGAAGTCTGTTCACAAGTTTCTGATTCTGAGTTGCAGAATGCAATGTAAGTGAATATGGCTATGATTGCTTACAGAACAGCAAGCGCTGCCAGTTCTACAGACAGCCTGTGAAGATGCTCAGCTTAGCAGTAAGCCTAGAGATAAACTGCTTTGAAACAGTTATTGCCATTGTAGTGCAGCCCGATGCTACTTGTGGCGCTTGTTGCAAATGTCATTGGGGTTGCTGCCAATGTATTAACCAATACAGTTTTGCAGAGCAGTTGCTTTTTTTTGTTACCTTTTTCATGTGGATGTTTTTTTTTCTTTTTACCTTTTTCATGTAGATGAGGACATCATGCAGGCATTGGAACTTGTATTGCCAGCAAGCTACAACTGGTGGAATGCATATCCTGGCTATCTGCTTGGATACTAAAATATGTATAGCTCTAACTATATTTGCTAATAGACCCTTCAAGAGACAAAATGGGACACTTTTTAAGGTTCTTCTAGGTTTTGGTCACTAGGATACAGTAGCTGTTCCTCAAAATGTTTCTAACTCACATGGATGAGCATATCTATTTTCCACAGACAACATATGAAAAAGTTGAGACCATGCATGCTTTCTATGACATGGTATACTTCCATGTGGGAGATTGCACCCATTTGGCAAATAAGACTGTACCAGTCCCATGGGTTGAAAGGTTCAACAGCAGGATAGGATATCATTTTATCAAATGACAATTAGTGCATGATGCAAAGGGGTGGATCACCAATGTATCTGCATAGCATCCTGGTAGTACCCAATAGTACTCACTATTCCCATATCTGGCACACACGATCACTGTACCTTCATTTCCTGCATGAACATATATCACATGGACATCTAGTAGGTAAGTGTATCTAAAGTCACCAAACATCTCTGCAGGTCACGTTATAAAAGTGAGAAAGGCATAAGGTGTATCCACAATGTCTACATGTGCCTCCTCTCTTTTTGCTTTTCAGTGGATGGAGGCAATGCAGTTGAGCCTTTGCTTATATCACTAGTACAAATTACACAAAGAACTGTGGAAATGCTTACAACTCCATTCGGTCACATACCCATATAGTCATTGAGCAAATGCTTGGCCTGCTTAGACCCCATTTCCATTACTTGAATGTGTGTGTGTGTGTGTGTGTGTGGGGGGGGGGTTAACTGCAGTATGACAAAGCCACAACCTGCAGAGTATTCACTGTGTATTGCATACTGCACAGTATGAAAGAGTATTGTCACATACCACAAGTATCACCATCCCAGCAAAAGAGGGACACTTCACAAGTTATGCACCTCTCTCCTTCCCGGCTACAGAGCACCTGGTACCTACACAGCATTGTCACAGTCCACCAGTATCACCACCACCAGCATTAGATGGACACTCCACAAGTCAGGCACCTCCCTCCCTCCCTGCTACAGAGCACCTGGTACCTACAGAACATTGTCACAGTCCACCAGTATCACCACCACCAGTACTAAAGGGACACTGCACAAGTTATGCATCTCCCTCCCTCCCTCCTACACAGCACCTGGTAACTGCAAAAGTAAGGATGGTGACGACAGGCAGCCACTAGCAGCAGCACAGAACCCCCTCAGACAGGGTCATGCAGGGTACACAGAAGCACAGAACCCCCTCAGTCAGGCTCATGCAGGGTATACAGCAGCACAGAACCCGCTCAGTCAGACTCATGCAAGGTACACAGTAGCACAGGCAAATCAGTGGCATTTAGTCCACAGCTACAAGCCTTGACAAACATCTGATAGTGTAACATTACAAAGATGAAACTTGTGGCATGAAGCATATACTGAAGGGTATGCTGTGCAGTGCACGGTCAATTCCTACATACAACTGAGTCAAAGCAGTCATCACTAGTATAATTGCCATTGGACAGAATCGCATATGCAAAACATGTTTCAGCATATATACTGTAACGTTACATGCTGAAGTACCCTCACAATCCCTGTGAAGAGAAAGCATTTTGTATATTTTGTTTGGACCCCCCCCTTGTTTGTGTAGAGTTTGTACTTATCAAACTAATTGGGTCCTGTCCAGTTATGGAACAAGATTTTCTTCTTCTCCATGGCTAAGTAGAAATTTTTTGTTTTGCTCTCTCTGTAAGTTAATAGAAGATGTTTTGCTTGCTTATTTGTTTTTTCCTTGTCATAAGTAATTAGAGATTTTTTTTCACTTCAT
>NC_056739.1:1357002359-1357042359 GCF_019279795.1 Protopterus annectens
TGCCTGCTATAGCAAAAGTCATGATTCGCAGAGAGCTTACAAAGCATCAAAGGGATCTCATTGTTGAAAGGTATCAGTCAGGAGAAGGGTACAAAAAAATTTCTACAGCATTGGATATACCATGGAACACAGTGAAGACAGTCATCAAAAAGTGGAGAAAATATGGGACAACAGTGATGCTGCAAAGAACTGGACATCCCTCCAAAATTGATGAAAAGACAAGATGAAAACTGGTCAGGGAGGCTGCCAAGAGACATACAGCAACACTGAAGGAGCTGCAGGAATTTCTGGCAAGTACTGGTTGTGTACTATATGTGACAACAATCTCCCCTATTCTTCATATTTCTGGACTATGGGGCAGGGTTGCAAGACAGAAGTCTTTTCTTACACAGAAAAACATCCAGGCCCAAGTAAAGTTTGCAAAACAGTACATCACGTCTCCTAAAAGCATGTGGGAAAATGTGTTATGGTCTGATGTGACCAAGGTTGAACTTTTTGGCCACAATTCCAAGAGATATATTTGGTGCAAAAATAACACTTCACATCACCAAAGGAACTCCAGCCCCACGGTGAAGCATGGTGGTGGCACTATCATGCTTTGGGTTTCTTCATCTGGAACTGGGGCTTTAATCAAGGTGGAGGGAATTATGAACAGTTCCAAATACTAGTCACTTTTGGCCCAAAACCTTCAGGCATCTGCTAGAAAGCTGAAGATGAAGAGGAATTTCACCTTTCAACACAACAATGACTCCAAGCATACATCCAAATCAACAAAAGAATGACTTCACCAAAAGAAAATTAAAGTTTTGTAATGGCCCAGCCAAGCCCATACCTAAATCCAATAGAAAATTTGTGGGGTGACCTGAAGAAGGCTGTGCACAGGAGATGCCCTTGCAATCTGACAGATTTGGAGTGCTTTTGCAAGGAAGGGTGGGCAAATATTGCCAAGTCAAGATGTGCCATGCTGATATACTCCTACCCAAGAAGACTGAATGCTATAATTAAATCAAAAGGTGCTTCAACAAAGTATTAGTTTAAGGGTGTGCACACTTATGCAACCAGCTTATTGTACGTTTTTTATTTTTTATATTTTTTCCCCTAACAGATTTGTTTGTTTTTCAATTGAATTGTGCAAGTTATAGGTCACATTAAAGGTGGGAAAAGTTTTAAATGATATAATGTGGTCTCATTTTTTATATCACAAAAATGTGGCATTTTAACAGGGGTGTGTACACTTTTTCTATCCACTATAAAAATTCAGTTAGACATATCCATTTTTCATCTATGACTAAGGGAAAATGTCAGTTCTACATATAGCACTAAACACAAGACAATTAAAAAAATGTACAAAAACCTCATTCATATACGTTCAACAGAGACTACCTGGATCGTCCTTAAATACCCCCATCTGTCAAAGCCATAGACTATACAGGAGAAAGAAATCTCATGAACTGCTGATGTAAACCAATCTCAAGACATTATTAAGGTGATAAAAGTCAGCACAGAAGTCTATACAGCTAAGTACAGTGGCCGATACTCTAGTTAGAATTTATCACCAGCCAAAATACCAGTGCACAAGAGAAACTAATGATTTGCAATTACCTGAGCTGACACCTTAAACCTTGCATTGCATCTCGCAAAATGCTCACGCTGCTACAATATTGACTAAAGCAGGCAGAACTGACAGATAAAGAGTGAATACGCAGATCTACAGAGGGAAGCAGCTGCTGTATTACAACTGAACATTCCAAAAGCAATATTAAAACTATGTGAGCTATTAGAGCTGATATAGCATGTAGATGTACAGGAAAGAAGTCCCACTGATTTTTCTGCTGCTATTATTGATGTAAATCTGTGTGAGCTATGCTAAAGTGGTTAAACTGTTAGAGACAGCCAAGTAAGCATGGCTCTGTATCTGGCAGTATGAAACAATGCAGCTGGTCATACACGAAAAGCAGTGCTAAGCTCTCCGACTTGCATTATGTATTTCAGATAGGGCACCCAAAGATAGAAAGAGTGAAACTAAAGCTTAAAACACTTTTCTGAAACATAAAATAAATTCAATGCATAGAAATGAAACTGGCAAAGAGACCACTGTAAATTAAATGGGATTAGGCAGCATATCTGCCACCATCTTTCACAGCCAAGAATATTACATCATATCCTTAAGTTAAGTTCCCCCACCCACTTTCCTTAAAAGAATAACTAATACTGTCCCATTCAGACTGGGAAGGGTACTCAGTAACCACACACTTCTGAAGAGTCTGAGACCCAAAAGAGTTTTAAATGCATTGTACAATTCTGCTGGTAGGCCATCTGGTCCTGGTACTTTTCATTTAAGAATCATTTATAAAGCTCTATCAAGTTCTTATAGGGATATTTCTCTGTCCATCTCTTGCTGTACCACTGCAGACAGTTTTCGAAATGATAAGGTGACCCCCCCCCCACCTTGCATAAACTTTTTGTATAATATGAAGAATGTAAGTCTCTATAATAAGATTCAAAAATTCTAGGATTTCTGTAGGGGAAGTCATCACATTACCTTTAGCAACATTAATGCTTGTTATTACCAGCTTCTTCCTCCTTTCCTTTTGTAAGATTGGATGTTAATGGCTTGGGGACATTATCTGCCGGGGGGGGGGGGGGGGGGTTCTTGTGATGTTTTCCTTCTAGTATTTGTTTGGTTGAATTATAATGTCAGAAAACCCCAACAGTTCAAGAAAGCAGGTAACTTTTATTTGTAAAAACATAGCAGCCTAGCATAAATGATGTTAACACTTCAGTGTGTCACACCCAACTGACAATAGGTTAAAAATAACAATGTGTTATGGACTAGATACTTTCTTAAAAGAGCTGTACCATATATTTGTATAAAAAGAGCAATGACTATTTTTACATATACACAATATATGTGAAACCACTTTATTCCAGTTATCAACACTTCTCTCCCCCTTAAGAGAAGAGTCTAAGTTTTCAAAACGTATGTAGTACGATAATACACAACAGATGCATCAAACATTCAACATTCCGGAATGATCCTGTAAAAGCATGTAAACATAACATGTTAAAAATGCAGTTATTGACAAAGCATCATGAACTCTGTTATCAGCATTCATGTATGACTTTGTCACAATATTGAGAATATTTCAGAGTACAACTGGCTCTGCCACTTTTCATTATTTGAGGACCATTGGAGGTGGAAATGGAGAAAAAAGCTGCAAAAGGAAGACTTTGAGGCATGATGTATGACATTCAGTAGAACTTGAACAGTCACTACATAACACAGAGTTGGCTTGATCTTGGACAGATATAATCATACTATTTTTTTTTGACTGGAAAGCATTTGGTCTCATCACTTGAACTCAAACTTCTTGTCTCAAATGCTTGACTGAGGTAGACCTGCTGTCAGTACAGGTACAGATTTTCCAGACATTGACCTTCTTATTCACACATCAAAATTACTTTGCTGATTCTCTGAAACATTACATCCAGGTAGACACTCATTAGGAACTAGCTGGATATGCTGTCTTTTCTTTCAAACTGTGGTAGCATCTTTAGTTTGTACCATGTAGGAACATGGTTCAGTGGTTTTCTGCACTACTAAACCTGTTTAGTCTTACCCCCCAACTTTAAGTGGATAGCTTGACTTAGTTGCAGGACAGGTAGTAGATGTGCGGAATAACGGCAATCATAAAATATTTGTATGAAGTGTTGGCGTTTTCACCATTTTGTTTCAATGTATTGTATGAATTAACTTTAGGCTCAGGTTTTGACTCTGTTATTGACATATCAGCCTGTGTTTGTCAACTTCCAAGCATTACCTGTGAAGGGCTAACTCTGTTAGTGCTGTGTGAAGTAGCTTAGTATTCCATAAGTGCTTTGTGAAGATCGAATTGTCTGAACCATAGCCAGTAAGAAACTGATGACATTTGATTGACATGAACTATGGGCCATTGTCAGTAACAGTTCAACAGGTAGGCCATCTTTTGAGAACATAATTCTGAATCTAGCTATTACTTGTTGACTCATTGAACTTATCACATGATCTATTTCTATATCATTCAAATAATAGGCTATAACAGGATTTCCACCTTTTACTGAGACCAAAACTAAAAGGAGGGCACAACCCCTAGCTCCACTCCTAAATTTGTCTATCTCCTCCCCTTTCCTGACCCATTCAGCCACCATCCATGCTCATTTTGTGACGTAAATGATCTCCTCATGTGATGTGAAATTAATTATTCTCCTTGTCATGGACCCAATCACATCGCATTAGTGATACTTTTCCTTAAAAACAGTTTTGAGTTGGAGATTTAACAAGCATTCTGTCTGTTTTGTTAAACAGAAAACTATAGTGTGTACAGCATTTCTGGACTACTGGACAATTGTTCTGTTTTTTTGAATAGTCCAGAAAAAATCCAGATAGGTAAAGAAGTAAGTCAACAAAAACAAAATTGCTTTTATCATTAGCATTTACACAGGTTAGCAGCTCTCCTTTGCCAAGGAGCTTGAGGTAACTTAATGGCTCTTGTCTTTGTGATGGTTTATGCACAATGCAGAACTGACACTTTGATGTTAGATTAATTATATTATGGTTGAAGTCTAGCACCATATGGACATATTATCTCTCTCTATCTTTGCATTTAGCGAGATCTTGATGACCTTCAGGTATATGATGTAGCACTTCTGTGCATTCATTTAGGCATACTGTGATTCCATCTTGATATAATAATAAGCAATTATGCTTGCCAACCTGTGCTCTGATGCTATAATATTTTTTACATGAGCTGTTTGGATGGTGTTCACAAATGCCATCCATTTCACATACAACTTGTAGTTTGGAATAATTTTTTTGTAGCTTGTTTAAGCTTCTGCAGTCTCTTAATATTTACTAGTGTGGTTATCAAGATTCTTTGTACATAAATTGCAGTCACCTTCAGTATTTGTTAATGGTTAGTCATGTACAGGGTTTCTTCATAATATATCTGCAACCACTAGTTATTTTCTAGGTACAAGTATTGCTTTGGTAGTAGACCTCCTAAGCCTCATTATCAGTTTCTGGCACCTTGGTAATACTTTGCCTATAATTATATGATTTTTTTAGTGGGATTAGTGGTTTGTAGGTGCAAACTCTTGAACCCTGCTAGGTATGCGGAGAACTTTTCACAGTCCACGCACTTTTTGATCTGCCAAAGTCTTTGTTCTGCTTGTGTCAACTTTCTAGAGGAACAGACAACAGGATGCAATACTTATTTATTTGAAGTACACTACACGTAGGCCATAAGTAGTTACATCTGGACTTACTGTTATCTTTTTAGGGATATCATTGTATGCTAGCACTGTAGCTTTTGACAGTATTTCTTTTATTTTGCTAAATGATTCAGCTTCAGCATGTACCCAAGAGCACAGTTTCCTTCTTTTTATCAAGTCTGTTAAAGGATGAAGCATTGCTGAAAGTTCATTTACAAACTTGCCAAATACTTAGTCATATCTAGACCTTACATTAGCTGAGTCACACAAGTCATACATTTATTAAAATGTTGTTTGAAACTTTAAAGATAAATATACACTAATAAACATCTTAAATAATGATGAAAAACATATAACACGAAGAATCCCCAAACAAGCAAACCTTAAAAATTCACTGATCTTTTTCTACTACATCCAGAAAAAAAAAAAAAAAAGTTGAACTTTTAAGGTTTGCTTGCGCATACAAGACCACATCAGACTGTCAGAACCACACACACAAAACACCCATCTCACATAGCACACAACACACACATAGACTAACATATACTTAGGCACTTAAAAGCAATCTTCTTAAACAAAAAAGATCACCCAGACCACTCATTGTCAAAGCTATGCATCAGCAAGCCCAAAGGCACTCAGAAGAAACAACCCCTAACACTACACATATATTGACTCTCAATGAAGCCCAAAACACTAAGCCCCTAAGGCAAGCAACTACACCTCTGAAGGCTCTCATCATAGGGGACTCCATTGTAAGATGTACTGATGTCCCTCTAACAAGGCTGAACAAGGAGAAGACAAATGTTAGTTGCTTATCTGGAGCTAGTCCACTAAGTCATGAATGCACTGCATATTACCGACAAAGAGGATGATGCCACAATATAAGCAAACAATGATTTCAACAACCAACTGTCTTTCTGGTGTCATTCTAAGGGTATCCAATATTTGTGGGAGGAAATGGTCAACAGACCACATTGCTTTGCCAAGGATGGTCTGCACCTTACCCCTCTAGGATTTTGAATACCGGCTAAGACTTTGTCCACCCCCCCAATATTGTCTTTTTTAGGCAATGCCAAATTGACAATCTACTAACATAGCACAATCAACTCAACAAAACCTCAAGTTGTTACTGCTTAATGCCAGCAGCCTAAAAAAAAAATACTCTCCCTGCAAGCCCTCTTCACACTCAAACATAACCCCTCCAACTAAAACTGGGTAGCATGTACTGGCTGCACTTACTAAAGCCAAGAACATGACCACAGTGGGCCTGATAACATCCCAAGATGCCTCCTGAATAGTCTAAATTAAGACATATCAAGATCTCTGGAGTCATTATTTAACCATAGGCTTAAAACAGGCTTTGTGCTATGTGAATGAAGGACTGCTACAGCCATCCCCTTTCATAAGGAAGAACATTCAACAGATTCTGGAAACTAGACTCATTAGTCTGACTAGTCTTATTTGTAAAGCCATGGAAAGCATTATCATGGAAATTATCAACAAGGACATAGGCTCTAAAAAATCTGCAAATGCAACAAAGCCCTCCAAAGCAGACATCCAAGCAACCTCCACCCCCCAACACATACTTCACAAAACCAGTGTGCCATGCAATCACAGCCCTCAAGGCAAAATAACATACCCAACATACTAGTAATAGGTGACTCTGTAGTCAGGCACACTGACGTCTCACTCACTAGACTGAATAAGGAGAAGGTTACTGTTAGCTGCCTGTTGGGTGCCAGGATCCACCACATAACACAAGCACTCAGGTCACTACAGAACAAGTACAAATACGACTCTGTCATTGTCCATGTTGGTGTGAATGACCTGAGACGTACCTCCCTGGACTACATGAAAAGAGACATGGAAGAGCTCTCTGATCACATAGCCCAGGCCAGTATGACCCCAACCCTGAGTAGCATCCTGCCCTCACCAAGAATGATACCACGGTATAAAGAAAAAATGATCAATTTCAACAATTGGCTAAGTTTCTGGTGTCATTTAAAGGGGATCCAGTGTCCGTCTGCCTGGGATGATATGCTCAAAAGGCCATGCTGCTTCGCTAGAGATGGCTTGCACATGTCACCCTTAGGCTTTCAAATACTGGCCAAGGCTCTTGCCACCCCCATGGTGCCTTTTTTAGGCAAGGCTCAAAAGACAAACCCACTGCCGTAAATAGCACAAGTAACAAAAATCTGAGGGTAATACTACTCAATGCCAGAAGTCTAAACGTCAAAATGCACACACTCGAGGCACTCCGCAGTATGAAGAAAATCAATATATGTGCAGTAACAGAAACCTGGTTTAAGGCTCCAGAGAGCACCCCAGCACTACCAGGCTACAACTCATACCATACATTTCGTGCACAGAACCCGGACTGAAATACAAAAGGCAGGGGAGTATTCATATTCATCAAGGATACCCACATCTCCAGGTTAGTGGCACAGTATGATGCTTCAGAGATTATCCACGTGCAACTAACAGGCAAAACTGCATTTCAAATTGTAGCTTGCTACAGATCACCCACCATGTTCTAGGACCCCCATTCCACATTTCTGGAAACACTGGGTAACATAGAGGTCCTACCAAACACCCTAATATTGGGTTATTTTAACTACCCAAACATTAACTAGGAGAACTGCTCAAGTACTAACTCCCTTGCTCAACATTTCCTAGAATTTATAAACTCAAACACCCTGAAACAACTGGTCAACACTCCCGCCAGAGGTGACAACATATTGGACCTGGTCATCACCAACATGGGCGACCAGTGTTCCACACCAGAGGTCAACTCCTTGCTGGTTAGATCTGACCATAAACAAATCACTTTGGATATCCACATTCCGCCCCCACCCCCGGACAAGGAAACCACCGTGAAAAACCTTTCAAAAGCAAACTTCTCGTTACTTAAGAAGGAGGTGGAAAGTTTCAAAGCCTCCATGCTAAAGTATAATGCTGTCCAAGCTGAAAAATCCTTTATTAATGCATTCTACAGGCACCTACAAGAATGCATGGATCATGCTATCCCAAGCAAAACCAAGACTCGCTCCTCCAAGAAAAGGAAACCAGTCTGGTGGACTCCTGCCATAAACAAGTTATACAATAGAAGGAGGAAACTAGTACAAAAAAGAGTAAAATCCCAAGAAGGGAAGACATCCCTGATCAGTATCAGCAAGAAACTACGATCCCTCATAAAATCGTCCAAGGCGAGCTTTGAAAGAAAACTTGCCAAGGACTACAAAGATAACCACAAGGCATTCTTTAGCTATGTCAAGAATCTAAGTGGCAATGCTCAGATTTTCTCTAAGTTAGTGCAGAATGGCACAAAATACACTGAACCAACCGATATTGCCAACATCCTGGCAGACAGGTTCAGTGCAAGCATTATCCACCCCCTCTCACCCCCAAAAAAGCCCATAACCATACCAGAAGAATGTAGAGCCCCTGAAATCACAGACACTCTGGTTAAAATACCCCTCTCCAAAGCCAAAAACACAGCATCAATGGGACCGGATGGTGTCCCAGGCTGTGTCCTACACGAGCTCAAAGATGAACTAATCCCTTGCCTAAACACACTGTTCAAACTCAGCCTCTCCACATGCTACGTACCCATAGATGGGCGCATAGCAACGGTTATTACGCTCCACAAAGGTAGAGCTACAACAGACCCCGGGAACTATCACCCCATAAGCCTGACTAGCTTGGTCTGCAAGGCTATGGAGTGCATCATCATGGAACTCATTAACAGAGACATTGGGAACCTCCAAACACTGGACCCTAACCAGTTCAGCTTTGTTAAAGTCAGATCATGCCTCCTAAACCAGGTAGACTTCTTTGAGACAGATGCCAAGGCTATAGACGAGGGAAAGGTGGTACACACAGCCTACCTAGATTTCGCAAAGACCTTCAACACCATTCCCCATTCTGGTATTATAGACAAGCTCACCAGCCTGAACATAAACTATGTCACAAGATGGGTTGCCAATTGGCTCATGGACAGAACCCACATGGTGAGAGTTGCAGGAGCTAGGTCTGACTTTAAACCAGTTACATGTGGCGTTCCCCAGGGCTCAGTCCTAGGACCCCTCCTGTTTGGCATATACTTCTCAGAGGTACAGACAAGCACAGGAGGACTATGGCTGACCAAGTTCACAGACGACTGCAAACTAGGGGCTATAATTGACTCACCAGCTGACACAGACATCATCCAAAAGGGTCTCACTGAGACAGATACCTGGTGTCAAAACCATGGCCTCAAGCTAAATGCCAAAAAGTGCATACTTATTCCCTTTGGAAATAACAAAGTACCTACAAACTACCACATAGGTGGTAGTCCCCTAAATACGGAAAATGTAATAAGGGATCTGGGGACCCAAGTAGATAGTAATCTCTCTTTTAATAATCACATTGCCAAAGTGGCTAGAAAACCCTTCTATGTGACCCACCTAATCACAAAAGGGTTTGCATCCAGATCAAAAGAGGTCATTGTGCCCCTCTACTCATCATCCCCATCATAGAGTACAATGCCCCATTTGGGATGTACCTTACAAGACACCTGCAACAGCTGGAAAGACCACAGAAGTACCTCACGAAGAGGGTCACTGGCCTCAAACAGATGTCCTATGCAGCTTGACTAAAGAAACTCCAGCTGTACTCGGTTGCATACCGCCTGCTCAAAGGTAATCTCTGCCTGACATACAAAGCCATGTCCAACCCAGAATTGATGGACATGCTCCACCTAAAGAAAACCTTATCCCCTCGAGCCACACGATCTAGGGATCTAAACCTCACCACAACAATAAATAGGTCATGCTGGAGGGATAGATTCCTGTCCCAGAGACTTCCCATGCTTTGGAACAAGATTCCAGTCTACATTAGGCAGAGCACCTTTCTAGCACTCTTTAAGAGAAACCTTGACGAGTGGAGGGGAAACAGAAAGTTTACCCCAGGGATCGCTTCAGTGGCTCTGCTGGACAGAGGCACAGGAAACTAATCTAAGGGGGTGGTGAAAGCTAACACATTCTGGCTAGGCTTATAAATGCCTTTGGGTAGATAGCCTAGTACCTACCTATGAACCTATGACATCTCCAGGCACTAGATCCACCCCAGTCTGGGTTTGTCAAAAGAAGATCATGTTTACTGGATCTGGTACACTTCTTTGAAAAGGTTACTAAGGCATAAGTGAGGGGAAAACTGTGAATAATGCCTACCTAAATCTGGTAAGGGCATTTGATACAACACCCCCCACCCAGGCATTGTCAACAAACTTAAAGAACTAGCTATAAACCCCCTTTATAACATGCTGGATAGCTAGCTGGCTCAATGATAAACCCAGTAGGTTAGATTCATGAGACAACCTCCACATATAGGCCTGTCATCAGTTGAGTCCCCCAGGGCTCTGTGCTAGGTCCACTCCTATTTGACATCTATCTATTCGTCTGATGTCAAAGCCAATGTCAAAGGCCACTGACTAATCATGTTTGCAGATGGCTGCAAAGTGGGAGCAGTCATTGAATCCCCCCAAAATGAGAACACCCTTTAGGAAGGTCTAATAAAGACAAACACTTGGTGCCAAACTCATGGCTTAAAACTCAATACCAAGAAATGCATTATAGTACCTTTTGAGGAAGTCCGCCACCCCTGGTTATTATTTCATCAATAAAACACTCAATGTTTGGAGGTAATCATTCCACTGTACTTGGCCCTTAAAAGTTGATTCATTAGTCAGGAATCTGGGAACCCATGTAGATAGTAACCTATCCTTTGATCAACATATGTCCAAGGTAGTAAGAAAACCTTTTTATGTTGCTCAACTTATAAGCAAGGGCATGGCATCTAGGTCCAGAGAGGTCATCATACCACTGTACTTAGGCCTCATCAGGACCATCATAGAGCATGCATCTGACCAGACACATGCATTAAGTGGAACATCCACAAAGATTCCTTACAAAAAGAATACAGGGAGTAACTACAATGTCCTACACCGATTGCCTCAAAACCCTGTGTCTTAAATCGGTATCATACAGACTTCTAAACGGTGATCATTGCCTGGCATGCAAGGCATCCCAGGACCCTGTTTTAATGAATCTTTTGCACATCCACAAAACAAACAGCATCAGAGCTACTAAATTTTAAAAAAATGTTGTTTTCAACATAAATAGGACATGTTGGAGAGACAGATATGTTTCTCAGATAACTCCCGATCTCTGGAAACACACTCCCATCCATGTGAAGCAGAGTCCTTCTTTAACTATATTTAAGCATAATGTGGACCAATGGATGGGAAATTGGAAATTCACTCCTGGTCTAGCTCCTATGTCTCTGATGGGCAGAGGCAAACAGTAAATCACTCCCTATAAATCAAATTTGTGGCTCACATTTAGGTTGCATGGCCAGGCTTTCAAGGGCTTTAGTGGTTGTTATTCTAGTATACACCTATGAACCTATGATTTCCCTGTACTAGCTTGAAAAACATGATCACAAAATTTCTCTCAGGAAGCCAGACACATTATAGGTTCATAGGTTTATAGAATGGTACAAGGCTATCGGCCCTAGGGCTTATACAAGCCTAGCCATAACAATTCCCTGGCTATTTCTTCCCAAAATATTTACTTCCCTGGTCCCCTGTCTAGCAGGACGACTGATGTGATCCCCGGGGTGAATTTCCTATCTCCCATCCAATCATCAAGGTTCCTTTTGAAGAGGGCCAAAGAGGCACTTAGCTTGACATGTATGGGCAGTCTATTCCAGAGTATGGAGAGTCTCTGGATCAGGAACCTATCCCTCCAACATGTTTTGTTCATTGTGATGACCAGGTTTAGATCCCTGGAGCATGTGGCTCTGAGGGATTGGGATTCTTTAAGTGTAGCATATCCAACAGCACTGGGTTTGACATGGCCTTGTATGCGACAGAGTATAGCTGAAGTTTTTTTAGATGGTCAGTATGGGGCATCTGCTTTAGGCCTGTGATTCTTTTAGTGAGGTATTTCTGTAGCCTTTCCAGTTGTTGCAGATGTCTAGTGAGGTGCATACCAAATGGGGCATTGTACTCTATAATGGGTCTAATGAGGAATGAATACAGTTGGACAATGACCTCCTTTTTTTCTGGATGAAAAGCCCTTAGTGATGAGGTGTGTCACATAGAAGGATTTCCTGACTGTTGTGGCTATGTGATTATCAAAGGTGAGACCACTGCCCAACTATGTCCCTAAGTCCCTTATCACACTTTCAGTGTTTAGTGTACTGCCACTTATGTGGTAATTCATGGGTACATGGTTTTTCCCAAAGGGGATAACTATACATTTCTTGGCATTGAGCTTGAGCCCATGGCTCTGGCACCAAGCATCTGTTTCTGTAAGGCCCTTTTGTAGAATATCCACATCATTTGGGGATTCAATAATGGCTCCCAGTTTGCAGTCATCTGCAAACTTTGTTAGCCAGAGTCCCTTAGTGCTGGCCTGTACTTCAGAGAAGTAGATGCCAAACAAGAGCGGTCCCAGGACTGAACCCCAAGGTACTCCGCTTATCACTTTTCTGGAGCTGGATTTTGAGTCGGCTACTTTTACAGTGTGGGTTCTGTCAGTAAGCCTGTTGGCAACCCATCAAGTGACGTATGGATTAATGCCCAGCTTAGTAAGTTTATCTATGATTCCAGAGTGGGGGATGATGTCTAAGGCCTTGGTGAGGTTCAGATAGGCTGTGTGGACTACCTTACCCTCATTCACGGCTCTGGAGACTGATTCAAAGAAGTCAATCAGTTGAGGAGACAAGATCAGCCCTTTACAAAACCAAACTGGGTGGGGTCCAGTTTTTGTAGGTTGCCAATGTCTTTGTTTATAAGCTCCATGATAATGCATTCCATGGCTTTGCAGATCAGGCTTGTCAGACTGATGGGATGATAGTTCCCGGGATCCAAGGTGGATCCCCCCTTGTGGAGTGGGATAACTGTAGCTGTGTGCCACTCATTACACACGAAGCCCGAGGTGAGGCTATGACATGACACTTAGGTGAGGTGCCAGTTCATTTTGTAGTCCATGTAGTACACAGCCTGGGATGTCATTTGGTCCCATGGATGCTGTATTCTTAGTTGTAGAGATAGTGTTTTTTACCTGTGGGGCCATGATTACCGAAATTTGGCAATCATTTGGTATTGAGATGGGCCCTTTAGAGGGTGAGAGGGGGGTGAAGTTGGCACTGAATCGATCTGCCAGGATATTGGCAATATCCTTGGGATCAGTATATTTAATGCCATTCTGTTGTAGCTCAGAGGAGATCTGAGCATTGCCATTCAGATTCTTGACATAACTATAGAATGCCTTGTGGTTGTCCTTGGAATCTTTGGCAATTTTATTTTCGTAACTAGTTATCACTCTCAACATAGGCCTGCCCTCCAAGCAGACTGATACATCTCAAGAGCCTATCTATTTTGTGATTGCTGCAACCACTTTGATTGCCTTTTATTGCTGTAATTCTATTTCTTGCTGGAGATCCAGGAGTAAGAGGACATTTCTTCAACTACAACATATCTTCTTGAATCAGTCTGCAGTGGTCTGCACTGTTTGAAGTAGTTGTCTGATTCCTGTTTCTTAGAGACTGGTTTCAGGTTTGCATTTATAGGAAAAAGGAGAATAGTGAGCTTCACCCCCCCCCCCCAACCCTTACTTCTATTTAGCTACATAGACCTGGAGTGAGTCAAGGGGATCAAATACCCTTTTATCCTTCAGTAGAGAGCACATACTGGATGGATCCTCTTGGCTCTTTGGCTGTGATTTACAACATGTGTAATAGTCTGGAAATGCTACTGTTTCTGCTGGATGATCAGATAAACATATCCAACCCTCAACTGTCGCTTCCAGCTCAGCAGATTACATCTGTTGCATAAGCATACATTGGTCACTGACTCTTTGGACCACTGCCACTAAACTCTGCCTCCTCTGGAAGACTTGCCTGCTGTAATCAGGTACCATGTGGGCTTGTATCCCTAACACCTGAAGAACTGGACCAAGTGCCCTGGCTTGCACAGTATAGTTTTGCAGAAAGGCAAAAAATGAAGTGTCAATGATCATTTGGAACTTTAGGTTAGAAAGCAACCCTGTGTGCCTGTGTAATCACAGTAGAGTGAGGAATTTCAAACAGCTTCTTTATCTCATCCCCAACTGATCCACCAACACTTCTGCTAAGTAGTGACTCTCAGGGTATTGCAATAAGTTTTGTTTTCTAGGTGCACAGCTCTGGCTTCAATTTTTTTCTGATCAGACTGCCCACGTCTGTAACTGTACTATGTGTTGGACCATAATTATCTACTCTTCTTGCGACTCCACTGTATGCGTTGGCATCTCTTTACTCAGATTGTATAACTTTTAATCCAGGTTGGCAGCTTTGGCCTACAGGGCTATATTGACTTCCAGTATCATCTCCACCAAAGTACCATAGCATTGACCGATTCCAAAGTAAATTTTAAATCTTGTTCATTTGATGCAGCAGTCGCCATGCCTTCATCCATATGGTTAAAGCAACTTGCTAGATACTGAAAGGATTATTATTTAAACCAGCAAGCTAATCATTATGGCTAATAAAAAATAATAATAAAGGATTTTGCCATACTGTTGCAACCTAGACCCAATTATGACTTTATAAACTGTTTTTTGCCCCAGGAATAACAGAGCTCTTTTAAGAAACTATTACCATTTGAACATTTTTGGGCATGCCCCTTATATTTTGTGCTTTATTAAATATTGCTAAACTCAAAAAGAGTGTTTTTATTTAAGACACCTTGCATTAAGACATACCCTCACATCCTTCACACCAAGGATTGTATATGTTAAAATGTTCTACTTTACAGCTGTAGCAAAAATCTTGAAAGCATTCAAATCACTTAAGGATTTTCTTTGGAATAATTAAAAAAAAAAACATAGGTTTTGTTTGATTTACCCACTGAAATAAATGTGTTTGATTTATCCACTGAAATAAAAAAAAGCAAGTATTTCAAGATGGGTCTATATTATATCATCGAACGCTTAAAAAAGCGAATGCTGATTGATCGACCTAATTTAAGCAAAAGCTTACAATCTCGAACTGTCAGATCAGCGATTTTTTTCCCCAGGGAAAAAAATGACTGATCCAAAACACATACATACAACACAAGCACACCAAACAAACAGAAATCCACACACATACACCTAAAATCTGATGCCTAACCCTACACTAAACTATGCACACACCACTAACTACCCACTTACCTTAACCCAAACCCTAACGCTAAGGTCTGTCACTATCGCACACTCACCTCACCCGCTCCCTAACCCTAACTCACTTAAATTCGCCCTAACCCTCATGTCCACTCAATCGCACACACACCTAACCCGAGCCCTAACCCTAACTCATCTAAATCACCCTAACACTCACATCCACACAATCGCACACTTACCTGAATCCGACTGGTAACTTTCCACCATAACACCGAAAATACCGAAGCAGCAGAAACGGACAACCAAATTCTTTCCCTAGGAAAAAATTAGAGTTTCTGCTGCTTCGATATTTTGCAGTTTCGTGAAAATAAGTTCGATCAATCAGCGTTCGCTTTTTTGAGTGTTCAAGGATATAATATAGACCCTTTCAAGATATGGTCCTGTACTGATCTCCAAAAACAGTTAGATTTCAAAAGTGTTTCCCTAAAATCTTCAGTATACCGTTAGGAGTTTAAGCTATATAGTAAACTATATGTAAAGTGAAGGAATCTTTCATAAAATTATTTTTTGACATTGCATCCTGAAATACATATTAAAGCTCCATGCAGCTCTGTAAGCACAATTATTAGCAGATCTTTAGAAAGATGAAGAATAATGGGGTATTAATATTTGCTTTCATTGTTTTTTGTCTGCAGATTCACTTGGATGATTATAGGTTCATAGGTTCATACTAGGCTATCTGCCCTGGGGCATTTATAAGCCTGGGCTAATAGTGACACGGAAGTAATCCCCAGGACAAACCTACGATCCCCCATCCACTCATCAAGATTATAGGTTCATAGGTTCAAGAATGCATTTCATAGGTTCATAGATTAGTACTAAGCTAGTTGCCCTTGTGAGCCATTTTAAGCCTAGCCCATTATCCCTTGTGAGACTCAAACCCTGTACCTTGTGTTTGGAAGGCAAACACCTTAACCATTAGGCCACCCTCCCAACCCTAAATGGAGGATTAAAGGAAAAGGTTATTTGCACCATTAACAGTCACTTAGATTCCTAATAGCATATGCTTAGCTTACTTCTCTCTTTAATACATGCACATGAACAAATGAGCTGAGTATGTTGCAATTGCGACAAAAATCGTAATGTTGACATAATGATATTGTCACATTATAACTATGTTGTATTTTGTATAGTGAAAAGAGACTGGTGTGTTCTTTGCATTTCAAAAATAAACTAGTTATTAAATGTTCTTTTCTGACATAAAAAGAAGCTTGGCGAAAATAACATTTTAAAATAGAGCACTTCTACTTTTAAGCATATTGTATTTCCTACTTTCCATTTTCCTTATATGTAAAGTGTAAATAATGATCTTGGTGTAACTGTGGCATATTTAGATTTTGTAGAGGACATTGACACCTTTCCTCATGTGACTACCATAAGATGTTGACTTTAAATGAAGTTTTAACCATAGATAATTGATTAGATAATATAATGGGGATCAAACGAAAACCAAAGGTAACACTTATTCTGACTGGGCTTCTGTAGAAATCCCCAGGGATATACTTTAGGTTCTGCCTTATTTAATATGGTTTTCTTATCCTTACCAACCACAAAACGCTCACTGGGTTTAAAACTATGCTGATGACATCCAGCTAGGTCCATTATTTCACACATTGAGGATATGCGTTCCTTAAATCAGTCCTTGATTGTACTTTCAGGGAGGTTAGTAGATCATTATCTAACACTTAGCTATAATAAGTGTAGGATGCTACACTGTTTTATATGGCTTGATAATGTTTAGATAGATGCAACTGAATTTACCACTGACCTTGATATTTTCATAAACATGCTCTCATTTAAGGGCATGCATCCCTGTAAAAACAAGAGCCCTGAGATTTATTGGTATGATACACAAAAGATTTGCAAACAGCCCCATATTATTATAGGGTTGTATTATCATATATTAAACTGATTATTGAAGATATTAACATGTTTGCTCACATATCAAAGAAGATCTACTGAATTTGGAAATGTAAAAAGGAAACTGAATAAAGAAATACCAGCTTGTATTGTATTACAAGAAGGAAGAGGAAGAGCCGAGATTAGGGTTCTTTTGAGTGAAAGGTATACCAGGACTCCAATTTGTTCTAAACACAACCAGATGGCCTAATATGTGTTTAATATCTGTCAGAGCGACTGCATTCCATGTTGACTGTTGTGCCTGAACATGGGTTAATATGAAACTATGAAACTAATGACTGAAACTGGCATATCAGGATTAAAATTAGCTCATCTGAATATTGCACAGTCTTCCTTGCAAAGTGTGTTTAGTATGTGCTTTTTCAAATTTGTTTATTTATGGATTTGTCAGCTTAACTCCCAGATAGTGAATTCATTCTTTTCTTTCTTTTTTTTTTTTATCCATTGCCTGGCAACCATTAACCTTTCCTTTAGTAAGCATTCCTGTATTATCCAATGGGCAAGGAATAATAGGGTAGCCATCATGCAGGCAGCCATCAGAGCATTTTATATATATATATATATATATATATATATATATATATATATATATATAAATATATATATATATATATTTTTTTTTCTTTAGCCCAGTCTCCTTACACAGGCTAGTAGTACACAATGGATAGAATGCAATGGGCTAGTGTTTGATGTTCATACCTTCATATGCAACGTAATCAAGGCTCTGCCACATTTATGCAGCACATTTGTGTGATCACCCAGTTTCAACTGGTGGATTTCACCCTGGAAAATGTGCCAAGGCATGTACTCTACAATCCTTCCCTTGAGGAAAGATAAGTTTAAGGCTCCTCTTTCCTCTCACTTCCTGCATCAGCACCAAGTATTTAAACTACTACCCTTACTTGGGTCACCTTTTTAACAATCAGAGCTTTATCCCTCCACAACTATATAGATTTCTTTACTTGTAAAATTAATTTAAACATTCCTGATATGTTTTCAGTGTTATATTAGAGCTGAAGTGACAGAAAAATAGCAATATTTATCTTTAATAATTCATTTTCTAATGTTATTCATTTTCTTCCTAGGATGTAGTATAAACATTACTTTGTATATATTTATGCAGAATATAAGTATGGGTGTAAATGTTTTTATAGGAATGTTTTCTATGAAATCATTTGTTTCATGGTTAGAATATTACAGGGAGCACATATATGGCTCATGATTGATTCATTTATTTGTTAGCATCCTTGCTGGGACATAGCATCCAACTTTCTGGGGGCTCCTATTGTAACTTTTAGGACAGTAGGTGCAATCTTTGTAACTGAGAAAATGAAAGTGCATTTACTAGGAAATACTGGCCAAGTTCATAACTGCTGTAACTTAGACACTTCCCTTTTCTCTGAAGCACAACAATTCCAGAGTTTGCATATGTAAGTATCAGGAATTTGAATATATAGCCTACTACCTCAGGGGTGAAAAGAGTCTAGTCTTTTGATTGCAAAAATGCTTTTAATGTGCAACAGCAACCTTTGTAGCTTGCTTTTATTTCCTGTGAATCAGACTTCAATAGTGTTACCACCTGTCCCTCTTTGCATAAGACAGTCCCTATTTGGTAAGTTGTGTCCTGTGGAGCTAAAAGAAAACATGAAAAATGGAAAATGTCCTGAGATTTTACGGCACATATATTAGATAAGTTTCATCTTGCAGCTGCATAAAACAAGTATTTTGCACCTAAAATAACAGAAAACTGAAAATCTATAAACCTGACATTTTTCTTTGGCTACAAAGTGAAATCCAGGCCAGTTCTTTGCAATGGCTACAGGTATGGTTTGTCAGCAAAATTACAACTTTCCACAAAACAAAAAAAAAAAAGGCAGAACTTTGAACTTCTGAAAAGGTTGGAAGCTTACAAGTTTCTTAGCTTCAGGATGCACCCTATTGAGTTGTAAAATTCTGGTATGGTTCCTAGTTGTTGAGAGTATTGAGTTATAAATGGGGAAGTTATCATTGTAGAATATTATTCAACTTCAAATGAGGATGATGTGATGAAAATGATCTACTCTTATTATTCCTATTTGTTAAGCAAAAATCAAACATCTTTGAAATTGGAGTTTTATGCAATTGCACATGCTTGGACTAATTCGTGCACTATCTGCAGGGTCATGAGAGCAAAGGTATTGACGCATCTGATTGTTATATAAACACCCAGACAATAAAGCAATACAGCATCTACTTGAAAGGGTGTCTGACTCAAATAATTGGGGTGGGAAATGTATGTACTCAGCAGTATAACTCTTGTTTAGTTTTCATTGGGTTTGTACCCCTCTTTTTCATTAACCAGTACTCATATATCCAACAAAGTTATCAGGAAGCCTAAAAATGATTTAATAAATAATCTGCAAAGAAACTAACTTTTTGTTTAGTAGAATCAATCAAAATCTACCTAATTCCTACAGACTATTGTATGGCTTGAGACAAGAGTTTTGTCAAGAGGGCAAAGAAAGGTAACATGCATCTCTGCTTAACATACCTACTCAGTAACACTGTTCCTAATATAAAAGGCCCATTCATAATACAAACTGTTGAATCTTCATAAATTTTAGACAAAATCTATTTGACCTGGGCTGGGAAGCCCAAATGGAGCACTATGTGTATCTGATAATCCTAACTGAGGTTAGTAAAGGCTTTTTTAACTGACATCCATGAATAGGCTAGGTATCTACATCCCTGGTGTGATACTTAGCCAATATGAATGCTTGCCATATGTTTTTCTGAAGTTCATCCACCATTAAGGAATCCACACTGATCTTATATAATAAATTATCTACAAATTTCTGGCTCCAGATGTTTTTGCTGGGGAAAGATTACAGAAAATAGAGTGAGCAGCCTGGGGAAGGTCTGGGTAAAAATGAGAGAAGGCAGATAGTACAGCCTAGGAGGGGTCTGCGAAAAGATTATGCAAAGTTGGTCCAGGGGGCCACAGACTAACTGATGAAAAAAGAGATTGTGCAGTTCGTTAGTGTTGAGAAATGTACAGAGGAAAGCAGAAAGCAAAGAAAAGGCAAGTTGACAGAGTCCTGGAAAAAAGTATATTTTGCTTATACTAATTGTATTTAGTGGGACATTAAGTAAATTAATTGTGGAGTGAAAAAACTTGTGTTGTTTCTGTGTTATAAATATTCTACCATGGAGTTGTATAAGAATGGAGTAATTTCTGTGCCATAGTTAGTGTGAAAGAAGGTTTCAATAAGTAAATGATATTTCTTTCTTTAAAACCTAAGAGTGCTGAGATGTGTTTTTCCATGTTACTGATAAAAGCCAATGAAATGTATCAAATGTTGATAAATTTCTTATTTACTTATTTAACATTTGTTTTCCGGGAAAGTCTAACTGGGACAGAGCAATTTTCAGCAAAGGCCCATGGGGAAACGCTCCTGATGCATGTCTTTTGGAATGTGGGTGGAAACCAGAGAGGAAACCCACATGAACACAGGGAGGACATGCAGACTCCACACAGAAGGCACCCCAACCAAGAATCAAACCAAAGATTCTCTTGCTGTGAGGCAACAATGCTAACCACTGCACCAATGCACTTGTATTATATGACAAAAAGGTTAGATAGGAGAAATCCATGACACGGTCAGTGGTGCATTATGCCCTTACATTATGTTGTTTGAATTAATTTCTTTCTAAACATGATCATAAGATCCCACTCTATGTGCCTGGTTATGTGTGTGTGTGTGTGTGTGTGTGTGTGTGTGTGTGTGTGTGTGTGTGTGTGTGTGTGTGTATACATGTGTGTGTGTGTGTGTGTGTGTGTGTGTGTGTGTGTGTGTGTGTGTGTGTGTGTGTGTGTGTCCTCTCACATTTTCTCTTTCTTCTCTGCATGGTATCCTTTCTTGCAACTATTCTTAATTGTCTTTTCTAATATCTACATACTATCTCCATACTATTTTTATATGTTTCTATATAATGACATGCTGCTATTCCTGGAGCATAAGTCATGTCAGTCATTATGGCTCCATCTTATCCATAAATCTCTGCTAAGCATACTTCCATTTTTCTCATTTGTGTTTTAACATTGGTAACTGCTTCTTGACCTAAATGCTGTAGCATATTCTTGCATCTGTATACACACATACAGTGTATGTATATATATATATATATATATATATATATATATATATATATATATATATATATATATATATATATATATATATATAGATACGCACACACACACACACACACACATATATATATATATATATATATATATATATATATATATATATATATATATATATGGGTCTACCTTGTTTTAGGGAAGTTTCAAAACTTCAAAACCCAGCCGAGACCATATGATCAAAACCTCCAACACTTTGAATTGAGATTGCCGTACAGCGCAGAATGGGAGATTTACTATTTTCCTCGCCGTAGTGCAGTCTTGTCCCTTTAGGAAAATATGTTTTCTGTTATTTTTAGTGTAAGTATTGCATGTGTGAAGGCTGTTTCTTACTGCATGTTAGTGCATGCACAGTAGTGTGTCAACATTACCTTTGTTGACCAATTGCAGTCAGTATTTGTTAGGTCAACGTATGGGTTATTTGATGAAAGTGAATATATATATACATATATATATATATATATATATATATATATATATATAGCTGTACTTTAGGTAATCAAAAATCCAAAATGCAGAAGATGAAAAGGCCAAAAATCAAAAATGCAGAAGATGAAAAGGCCGAGATGAGAATGACGAAAATGAAAATGCCAAACTGCGTAAGTATTCTCAGGGCAAGTAAAAACTTGCCCAATGTGGGGAATCATGCCTTTTCCCCCACTGTAGTGTGATCCCAGAGTTGGTATATATAGTTAGAGGGGGTGTGGGGGTGTAGCCCATCTACATGGATTTTAGATAGTGTGTTGTGTTTTACTATGGTGTTGGGCATGGGTTTACTTGCCCTGGGAATACTTACGTGAGTCGACATTTTCATTTTTCTTGATTTTCGTCTTGGCCTTTTTGTCTTCGACATTTTGGATTTTTGATTATTCAAAGTACAAATTACGTAAATATATATATATATATATATATATATATATATATATATATGTGTGTGTGTGTGTGTGTGTGTATGTCCATCACAGAAACACAAAAAATAAATAACACAACTGATTAGAAAGACATGTTTCCTAAGCAAGGAGCAGTAACCCATTTTTGTCCAAAAAAGTTTATTTAAGCAGTAGTTCTGTATCCATTTTGGAGGTTCTGCTTTAGGTTTATAAATTCATATTCAGATAAGATCAGAACATTTCAGAGAGGTTACAGCAGTCTATGAAAGTCTACATTGGGTCTTATAATTTATACAAATACAAGGCATCTGTAAGACTATACCTATCTTTGTAGTTTTTTATATAAACCTCCAGGATGTTCATTGTCCCTGAATGATGGATTATGAAATTAAATTTGAAAGAGATATTTATTAAGCATATTTTCAGAGTAATTTCTCACTGCTATTTACAGCAGTAGAGAAACATACTTTAATTCACTAAATTATATAAATTTTGTAGGATTTAAAATAAAACAGAATTATCAATGTAACCAAGCATGAAAACTCATGAATCTTACGATCCAACTTGAGGCATATAGGCAGTCACTTGTTACTCCATAAATAATTTATATATGCAGACCACTAAATCAGTGCATTTTGTTATATAAAAATGCAATGAATTTTCTTGGTCTGGTCTACATGTGAACAGTTTTCAAACTTAGAACTTTACATATCATAGTTAGTTCATAAGTGAAAGAGTGCGGTGTGAGATACCAATAAATATATTTTATTTGGTTTGTTGTGACTTAACATACTTCTAACATATTACACTTAATTTGTTATGTTTTGTAGGCATCTTCATTCATAGAGTTAGTTATTGCAAAATCTATTAAAGATAAAAGGTGAATTCTTCTTTGGCAATGACACCCACCAAAGACTGAAATTAAGTATCAGAAATGTGAGCCTATGTTGTCATTTCTGCTGCAATGCAGCTTAGACTATGCACTGTTTTGTGACCATATTAAGAATCTGAATACAGTAAATGTAGTCTTGGATAACTAACAAATTTAGTGTGGAATAATTAATTTTTACTAGGGAAAAACTGCACTAGAGGAGGACAAGATAATTAGTTAATATTTTTTCTAGTGTATATCACTTTAATAGCACATGTATTTGCATAATAAATTCTAGTAAAAATGTGCAACAAAACTGACTGCATCTTTGTTATTGCTTGTGTCTCCGAAACAATTAGGCAGAATGTGGCCTTTAAGGAGTGACATCTATAATATTCTTCTTTTGTTGTTTGTTTGCTTTCCGTTTACTGATTGACATCACACACACACACACACACACACACACACACACACACACACACACACACACACACACACACACACACACATACCACAAATTTGCCCCTTTCATCTATCATTTTTATACTGACTTTAGTATCACCTCCAACAATTGAACAATGAATCAACCAAAATTATGCTGCCTGTAATGAATGAAGTGCAGGTATGTACTTTATCAGTTTATAAAAATGGGTTGATTGTCATTGGTTATTTCAAGAAACTTAAAGAAAACACAAATGGAAAATACCACCTGGAAAGAAATAACAACCACTAAAAATGAAGTAGCTGGAATCAGTTTGTCAGAATCTGTGATCCAAGATCTTTGTTTTTAGGGAACATCCAATAAACTTACAAAACAATATTGTCTTTGATATGGACAGTTAACTAAACATGCACATTAGTCTTTGCTTACATTAATATTTCCCACTGAGTCCTCATCATAAATTAAAATCATACACAAATTTGTTTAAAGAATATATATGTTTAGATGAATAAACCACACAATCATGTTAACTAAATTAGGTTTCAGAAAAAACACTTTGTCCAGGACCTTCTTTGGGGGGATTAGAATAGGTGAAATGGGCGAGTGTATAAAGGGAATAAAGGGAATAAAGGGTTATGTATAGTGTTAAGTCATTAGGGTAGTTAGGCTTTGGGTGGTAATAGGTTAATTGGTGTGGGGATCTAAAGGAAGTGAGGTAGAGTTAGGGTGGGTCTAAGCTGTTATATTACTGTAGTAGTGGAAGTAGTGCTACATTTTGGTGTGTTTGTGAATCTAACTTACATCCAGGATGACCTTTGGGTACTCCAGTTGACAGGTACGCCTTGGATAGTATTAGTTTTATGGGCTCATGTTGGAATAGGTAGGCAGGTTGGCATGTTTTTTTTTATTGATAATTTCGGTAGCATACTGTAAGATAAAGGAGGTGCTGTGAGTGAGTGAATGGAGGGTGGATTATTTGTAGTTGGGGCTGGCAGTTGTTCTCTGTTTTCATCTCTTTCTGATGTGGCAGGGATTGATTGTGTTAGCTTTATGGTGGTGTCCAACCCTCGGAGGTTGCTGGAGTCTGTTATGTGTCATTGATTGGCTGCTAGACAGGTACTTGGTGGCCAATTTCAGTGTGGATGGTCGTTGTTGGAGTGGCATTGATCCGTGCGGTGTGGTGGTTGTTTGCCTTGTGCTTGCTTGTGGTTACAGGGGGGATGGCTGCTGATGCGGCATTTCGATCCTTTCAATCAGCTCGGTATACTAGTTTGAGCTTTTGGGTAGTTTGACTAGGGAATTAAGCTTTTAGTCACATTTGTGGTGGTGGGAGTGGGATGATCTCCTGTTTCTTGCAGGCTTTGATTGTGGACTCATCCTGCTTACAGTCCACGCATGTGCTATAAGGTAGTTAGTTGTTAGGAGGGGGAAGGGGTTTGTGAAGGGCTGTAGTCAGGAGTAGACAAGGTAGATTGGCTACTGATAGGGATGTCTTGTCTAATAATGGGAAGGTCTAGTTGTATTTTAATTAAAAAAAAAAAAGAATTAAGTTGGTGGCAGTATTGCTCTTATCGACTAGGAGAGTTGTTAGCTTAACAGAAATGTGTTAGCAGGTAATTTTTGCAGGATGTGAAGTCTGAAGCACAATGATTGTTATTTAGTGGGCTCAATCCTCACATCAAAGGTCTAGTTGTAGTTTTAAAAACAAAAAATTAAGCTGCCAGCAGATGCTCATACCTTTTAACCTATTAGAAATAGGGACAGCTCGTAATTATTGCTTTTATAAACTAGGAGAGTTGCTAGCATAATAAAATCATGTAGCAGGTAATTTTCTGAAGGATGTGAAGTCTGAAGCACAATGTATGTTGCTATTTAGTGGGCTTGATCATCACATCATCCCAGTGATTTGCATCAAAAAAAAAAAAAGAAACAGCAGAGTTTGTGTGGAACAGACCAAAACTCTGAAGCGAAGCTTCGGACAATCTGCAATGGCTGGGCTTTTGAGAAGTATGTTGATGCTGAAATTGGTATATGCCTCATATAGTCTCAGAGTTGTGAGATACAGTTAGGCTCAGAGGCTATCTGATAAGGTGCCAAATATGGTGAGAATTTCAATCATGCTGGTGATGAAAAGGGGAGGGGGACGTTCTATACTTGGTTACCTAAGTGAACAATTGGTCCCTGGTGTTTGTTTTTTCTACTTCTCTTCCATTCTCTGTAGAAATTATGGTCACTTGTGCAACCACTGGTGTTAATGTGTTTTAGATGGCAAGCATGCAGACTGTCCAGCAGTGGTGTGAGTCAATAGTGGCACAGGCAGAAGAACTGTTCCAGCAGGTGCCCAATGCTGACTCCATGACAGTGGAAGAGGGAGAAGAATCTAGACAAAAGAAGAAGTACTCTGCACCAATGACTAGGTCGGTGGCTTGTGGCAAGAGACAGTGAGTATCGAGAGAGGTGGTTCCAGCTGGTCCATCAGCACCTGGCAGGAATCAGGAGAGAGTATCAGGTAATGACCATACATCAAGTTTTCCTTTGGGCAGGATAGATTCATGGAATATGGGGGCAGTTGGGGATGACAGTGAGTCAACAGGGGATGAGTTTTGTCATGGCTTTAATAATGTGGGGGCGGCTGTGGAGGAGATGCATGGGAATTATGGGGCAAGTGGGAGGGAAGCAATTAGGGATGACAGTGCAGGGTCTAATGATAGCTTGGGATTGGGTTCAGAAGTAGGTTCTGATTTTGGCATATGGCCAGGTGACTGGTTAACTACGCAGGCATTGGGTCAAGGAACGGACAGTCTTTTTGACTCTGCACATTCTTTCTTCAGCTAAGGAGAAGATTTGGAAAGGCGAATATGTCGCTGTCTGAATTAATTGATGCAGAGGGGGTACAACTGCTAGTGGAATGTGAGTCGGCAAACACAGGTTTGCTGGCTGCCTTAGTGGCATTGGGGAGGAAGAGGGTAGGTAGGATACACCCTAGGACATGGGATAACTGGTTAGTTGGTTTTGTTTATTACAGGGCAGTTTTGTTGGAAAAGGATGTGACTTTGGCATTGCCTCTGTTGGGTTACTTTCTCACAATTCGGGAGGCTCAGCATATACGGCCTGGAATGCTTGGTTATGGTATGGCCAGAGGTTTCAGAATCGGAAAGCAGTGGATCACTATCCCCGCTGGGAGGTGCAACACCCAGATATCTGGTTGGCCACTATGATGGATAGTTATGGCTGGAGTGCTAGAGGGGAAAGGTGAGAGAAGGGGTAGGTGTGTGTGTTGGACTTTTAATGCAGGAAGTTGTTCATGGGTAGGGTGCCAGTTCTTACGTTTGCTCAAGGTGTGGGGGGAATCATCCAGCTGCGCAGTGTGGGTGGCAGGAGGTTATTTCTATGACTATGAACTCAATGTCAGTAGATGGGGGGTTTCTTTTTCCCAAGGGTTTCAGAGCATTAGGGTTAGAGGTAATTTTCAAGGCTCATGGGATGGCGTGTCCTTAGGGGGCTAGGGAAAGGGGGTCACATTCCCTCATTAAAGTAGAGGTTTTGTGGTGCATGCTCCAACATTTTCCAGATCCTTCTCTTAAGGAAGAGGTACGAGATTATTTTTTGGGGGGGGGGTTCTATTAAATCCAGGGTGGTGGGGGGTGGGGTGGTTTTCAGGAATTTGGGATCAGTACAGGGTAAGGAGGGCATTTTACTGAGTTTGTTGGAGAAGAAGCATCAGGTGGGTAGGTTGTTTGGGCCTTTTGACAGCCCTCCTTTTGAGACTTTTAAGGTTTCTCTGTTGGGCTTGGTACTGAAGACATTTGCGGGTGAGTTAAGGTTGATTCACCACTTGTAGTAGAAAAAGGGAGCTCTTTTTATGATTTCATTGCAGTCGAGGATGCTAACATTAGTTATGCATCTTTGGATGATGCTGTGAAGGTTATTTGGGGTTTCCAGGATTCATGGTTAGTGAAGGTGGATATCAAATCTGCCTTTTGTCTGCTGCATATCAGACAGGAGGAGTGGCCATTACTGGGCATGGTAGTGGGAAACAAATTCTATTTTGACAAGGCTATGCCCATGGACTGTTCAGTAGCCTGTGCAACCTTTGAGAAATTCAGTATGGTTCTTCATTGCATCTGAGAGCAGTGAGTGAGTACAGACAAGGCTGTACATTACTTAGATGATTTCTTGTTAGTTGGGAAGCATTGGAAGGAGTGCAGGAAGGGCTGTAAGAATTTCTGGGGATGTGCGACAAGTTGGGGGTTTTATTGGCCTTGCATAAGTTGGAAGGCCCAGCAAAAGCTTTGGATTTTTTGGCTTTATTAGTGGATGCAGAATCGGGACTGTTTTGCTTGCCTATGGATAAGATAGACAGATTGAAGGTGAAAATTGTGACAGTCAAGGGCAAGGATAAGGTACGGATCTGGATGGTTATGGAGCTGTTAAGGCTTTTGAACTGTGTATGTCTGGCAATACATCCAGGGCATACATTCTGTAGATCAGTGGCCTTTTGTTAAAAGGGGGAAGAGCAAACACCATTGGGTTAAGGTTAACAAGTTGGTATGGGGGGGGTTGATTCTTTGGTTATCCTTTTTGGAGCACTTCAATGGGGCTTCTAATTAGCAGTCAGACTGGATTGGTCAAGATGAGTTTCAGTTGTTCACAGATGCAGTTGGGGGGTATGGGAATGGAGGCATATTTTGGAGGACAATGGTCTGCAGCTCATTAGCCACTGGATTGGAAGGATGAGTGGAAAGGGAGGTTGTATTTTTAGAGTTAATGCCAATTTGGGCAGCGTTGGTAGTTTGGAAGGAAAGGCTGATTTTTCATTCAGATAACATGGCAGTGGTGTGGGTCTTGCAGACAAAGACTGCAAGATTTGAATCATTGTTGTTAGTTTTACATAAGTTAGTCTTGCAGAGGTTGATAATTAATTTTTCTTTTACAGAGGTGAATGTGCCTGCTATAAGCAATCCAATTGCTGACAGCTTGTCTCAATTTCAGTTTTCTAGATTTTGACAGTTAGCTCCAGGGGAAGAAGAGGTACCAGTAGTGCTGCCAGAGGAGGTGTGGCATCTTGAGTTGATGTAACCAGGAGGCTGGTGCAACAACCTTGGGTGGTGTTTACTTGAAAGGCATATGGTAGGGCCCTTTACGATTTTGATGATTTTGTTTTACAATTGCCAGAAGAAGAAGGAGTTTAGTTGGAGGAGCTACTGTACTGCTTCATTACTTGGCTCGAGCGTGGGGCAAGGTAAGGCATTACAAATGGTTAAGGTGGATTTAGAGGTAATTAGTATATTTGTGCAGGTGACTGGGTTGCATGATTTCATGAAGTCTTGGACATTTGGGCATATGTAGAGAAGATGGGTAAGAGTGGCTGGAGAGGATAGGGATATGCAATGGCTATTGACAAGACAGATTTTGAAAACTTTTATTGAGGGGTTTGGCCTTACTGGAGGGGGAGTCAGTTGGTTATGTTATGTGGGTTACTTTGTGTGTGTGGATGTAATGATATGTTCTGGGGCAGTTCATATTGGGTTGCAAAGGTCTAAAACAGATCAGTTGCAGAAAGGTGCATTGACATTGCTCAGAAAAGATAGGAATGTTGGGCTTTGTTCAGTAGATTGGGTTACAGAATTAATGCGGACTCAGGTGGGGGGGGGGTCCACATGATTTTGTGTTTTCATTTGGCAGATGGCCGGATGGTAACATGCGATGTGTTTGTACAAGTCATAAGAAGGGCTTTTTGTCACATGGGTTTTCCAGCTGAGAGGTTTACAGCACATTCTTTTGTATTGGTAGGGCTTCAGATTTGCCAAGGGAAGGCAGATCCATTGAGGTTATTAGAAGAGTGGGGAGGTGGTCTTCTAATGCCTTTTTATCTTATACTAGATAAGGAATTTCATTGTATTAATTTTTTTCCTCCTTTAGGAAATCAGATTGTCATCTTGACCCATTCCTATATCCATTGGGCAGAGAAAAGGGCAGCAGTTAGGATGGAAAGAATTTGGGATTGTCTTGTTTAGGTTAGATGGTCACTTGGCATGGGGTTAGAAGTCTTGGGTAGGTTCAACTTAAGCATGAGTTTGAAGTGGTAAGGTTATGATTAGGTTTTCCATGAATATTAGTGGTACACTTAGGCATAATGATTTGGCAAATCTTTCTAAGAAACAGTTGATGGATAACATAATGGAGGATTTTTATATGCAAGGGGGGTTATGGAGAAGTGGAGAAGTTTGTTCAAGAACTGCAAGTGAATAGGTTTGAGATCAAGTTTGATGGGTTACAAAAAGGAAAGATAGTAAATTATCTGGATATTACAATAAAAGGGCAAGAAGATGATAAACTGAAAACTAAAATATTTAGAAAAATGGAACAACCAAGCTTTATGTTGCATGGAACTAGCTGTCACCCCCCCCCCCCACACACACACACACACACACACACTATTTATTTCATTCCTTATGAGTAAATGGTTAGGTTAAATGTTTAGGCAGCGACAGGAAGGAATGTGAAAAGGAAGTTCAAAAATACAGCTAATATGTTTATAGAAATGGGCTATGAGCCAGAGAAAGTATGATTAGAGTATAATAAAGTAATGAATAAAAAAGTAAATACAGAGCAGAATATTGTAATGCAGAAAAAGAATGCAGAGGAAAAAGAAAGTGAGTTATACTTTGTGTCTAGTATACTATTTTTTCTAATATTTTAGAGAAAATAGTCAGGTATTACTGGTCCTATATACGGAAAGAAAAATCCTGCCTAAACAATGTTAAACTGTGTTTTTCATATAAAAGAGGCAGGGGTCTTAAGGACATGTTAGTACATGGAAAATTTGAGAAACCAAAAATATAGAAAATAGTATACAGTATATAAATATATAGTTGATAGTTTTGAAAGTATTAATGGAAAAAAATTGATAGAAGAAGCACCTTCATTTGCAGTAGTGAAAAGATTATATATAGTTTAAAATGCCCTTGTGGATTAGTTTATATTGGTTAGAGTAAGAGACATTTTTTTGCAAGATTAAAAGAGCACATAAGGGACATCAAGAAGCAAAGATTTCAGAGTCCTGTATCTATACACTTTAAGGAACACCATAATGGAGACCCGCGGGGGTTACAGGAAACTGTTTTGGAACAAGTAAATAATAGGTTTAGCATCAATGAAAAAAATTAAGGAACATTTAAGAAGGAAGGAAGGAAGCAATATTTATTTTAAAATATGATACAATGTTTCCAAGGGGCTTAAATAGGGAATTCTCTTGTAAGCATTTAATATAAGAAGGTTAAAAAAAATAACAAGACTTAACTATTTAGTTAGCTTTTTTAGTGAATTATTAATTGGGTGATTATTTAATTGATCAAATGTATGTATTTAAGCGTATGCTTACTAGCAGTAAGATGTACTCTGAAAAGGCTTTTTTGAAAGCCGAGACGCTACAGATTTATCATTTGCTCTTAATGGTATCAGAGTTTAAAGTTTTGCTGTTAACTTTGAATGCAGAAGTTATTTTTTATTTTAATAAATCAGTCTGTGTACTAAATTGAGTGAATTCATATGGCCTGGAACTTGTGGTATAATGGAGTATTTGTTTACATTGCAAACCCTATGCCCTATGTGTACAATATGGTCACAGATAGTACCACATCTGAGTTGGAGGAATGCTGTCAGCTGTTGGGCTTTGAAGTGGGTTTGGAGGTTTGTTAACCAGAGGTTGGCTTGACATTTGGGAGCTTTAGGCATGTACGCAATAGAACATAGCGACTTTGAAGACAGAGATTGTGTTTGGTTTCAATCTGATGGGATGCATTTGAATGACATTGGTTTAGATTTATTTAATGTACATTTCAAATTGTTTAGGGTATGGTGAAAGTTATCAGATAGAGGAGGGGGAACAGCCTGGGATCAGGCTGGTGGGTGCAGAAGAGATTCAGGATTGCCCTCTTCTGTTCTCCCTCTAGGTTATGGTGTTGATAGCATTGCGTTTTGGGATCAAGTTAGTTGCTGGACGCTGCTTGATAACAATAAGTGAGATGAGTTTGGATGCTGCTTATTCAGAAAGAGTGAGCAGGCTCGCTGTCCAGTAGATGATTTGGATGGGGTGAATAGGTACACTGCCCTGATGGATGATTTGGACAGGGTGAGCAAGTATGCTGGCCTGATGGATGCCAGGAAGAATGTGATGACTTCAGTTAATTTGTTACTTTTATATGAATAAAGTTATCACTTTTGTTGAATTAATAAAGGGTGTCAAATGTCTTTTGGTGTTAGTCTGAATTATTGAAATGGGGTCAGCTAAGAGAAATGAGGTTTCATACAAACCAATTTGTTTAGGGCCCTATTTGGGGGGATTAAAAAAGGTGAAATGGAGGGTAGAGTAATTGTATAAAGGGAATAAAGGGTTATTTATAGTGTTAAATCATTAGTGTAGTTAAGCTTTGTATGGTAATGGGTTAACTGGTATGGGGATCTAGGGAAAGTGAGGTAGAATTAGGGTGGGGCTTAGCTGTTATATTACTGTAGTAGGTAAAGTAGTGTTACATTTTGGTGTGAGTTTGTGACTCTGTCTCCCCTTTTGTTGTGGTGATTTATTTGGTTGGATTAGGGGTGGATATTGGGCAAAGGTGGAGAAGAGGGACAGGATTGCCCTCTTCTGTTCCCCCTCTAGGTGATGGGGTTGATGGCATTAAGTTTTACGTTCAAGTGAGTTACTGGACGCTGCTTGATAACAATAAGTGAGTTGAGTTTGGATGCTGCTTATTTAGAGACGTGAGCAGGCTCACTGCCTGATGGATGATTTGGACAGGGTGAGTAGGTATACTGCCCTGATGGATGCCAGGAAGAATGTGATGACTTCAGTTAATTTGTTACTTTTTTATGAATGAATAAAGTTATCAGTTTTATTGAATTAATAAAGGTCATCAAATGTCTTTTGGTGTTAGAGTGAATTATTGAAAGGGGGCCGGGACAAACAGTTTTGCAAGATTCTAGTATTCATAGCATTAATAAGCAGTTTAAAAAGAAAAATGTAATTAAGTCATTTGTTATGAATAAACATAACTATCGGAATTTTTTAGCATTTGTAAAATGGATAACCTAATAAATATGTTAGCACATGGTTAACAGTTCATCTAAGTGGAATAGATAGAGTCAGTATTAAAGAATAAGAATCAGTAAACTTAATACAGGAGAAAAGTAAATGCAAACAAATAAATAAATAAATAAATAATACAGGAGAAAAATAAATGCAAACGAAATAAAACTTTGAAAAAAATCAAATATGTTTGGCTGAAAAGATTAGATGGCTGGAACCATGACATTCAACTTGCAGGTTCAAGTCAGTTATTCTTTATAGTGTTGTGAATTAAAAGAGGAATGTGCTAGCTGTACTGGATACATTGTGGGTATTTAGGATCTAGTGAAATATTTAGCCAGCCAACTGTTAGGATGTTATGAGTTGATGAATAAAATACTGGTATTCTTCATTCACTATATGCTTTCTTAAACAAAGCAGCCTTTACTCGAAAGATATCTGCCAACAAGGTTTCCACATGCTTGTTATACTCCTTTATACTGCATCATTAAACAAAAGAAGACTAATCTGTGCTTTTAGATACACCTCTGGGAACAAGGGCATTATACAGAAAAGCCTGATCAGAAATAATTATGGAAGCATCCCAAAATGTTTACTTTGCATTCTGGATGCTGATCTACAAAAAAGTTGAAGGTTGAACATTCATGGAAAATACATTATGAGTTACTTAAAAGAGGACAGCACCTCCAACAAGCTACGACTATTTTATTGTAGTTCTTAGTTACTTTGTCTGCAAGGAATGGTTTGTGTAGGTAGGCATTTCAAAAATAAAAATAAATACACAAATAAATACAAAGTTCTTCAAGTGGATAATAAATTGCATAATATAGGAATATTATAGTAAGACTGGTAAGATTTAGCTATTATATCAATAATGTCTGTTCTACGCATCTCAATATAAATCCAAATAAACTGCGGGGTTCTTTCCAGGCTCCTGGTGGCAGCCTATATAATACTGAAAGACAATTATGGGAACATTGGTTGTTCTGGTGTTGTATTTGTATAATTTTGATAAGACAGGGGGTTGTTCAGCAAATACAGGAAGGGAATGGACTACAGATATGATTACAAAAAATGAAAAAAACTGGTAAATATCAACTCGGCACATGAGATGAACCAAAGTACAAAACAAGGCAGTGGTCATGTGGCAAATATAAGAAATCAGAAGACATTGAAAATTGAGATACAAGGGAAAATAGTGGAACAGGTTGGCAGATTCAAGCATCTAGGAGATATAGTTGAAAAGAAGGAGAATCTGAGTATGAAGGTCAATGGGCACAGTGGTAGTGCATAACTGAACTATAACAAAGAAGATGAAAAATAAGGAATTGAAAAGCAATGTCACCAATTCTTAAGTATAGCATAAGAATCTCTGTAGAGGAGATAGAGCAGATAAGGAAGCTTGACATGATGGAGACCAAGTATCTGAAAAGGGCAGTAACATGCACCCTGTGGGCAGCCAAAGAAATGAAGACATCAAAGCTGAAGTCAAATAGCCCCAGATGCACAGAAAGTCATGGAGAGCAGATTATCGAGGTTCAACCAATGTGCAGGATAATAAAAGATGGTTTGGTAATTGTGATTTGGGAGTGACAGGAAGAAGACAAGTGAAAATGAGGATGCCCAGCCAAGAGATGACTTGATCGCAAGTCAGAACAATTGTAGCACGTGGGTATGACTGTTAATGAAGGTAGGAGAGTGGCACTAAATTTAATGAGGAAGCAACAGTTGATACAATGCTCTACCTCCAAAAAGGGGGTTGATGATGATGGCCTGCCATTGGTTATAGCTTAAAGCAGACTTGTTACTTTATTCAGTATATTATACTGTGATATCATGTAATCAGCTGGCTAGTATTTAAGCTTCCAGATTTTAACTATAATAATTAACAAAGAAAGTAGCACTACTTTATTGACTCAATATGACAAAGATAAAACACCCAGTGAGTACACATTGGAAAAGAAAGGAAATATGTTTAACTAAAACAATAATATCACTATTGGCATTATATAAAGTAGTAAGAATCTTAAGGCTAAAATGCTGTCAAATATATGGATGTGTAAGGGTCTCAGCTTGCTGAGTGCATAGAAATTGTTAAGATGAGGATTTTCTGTATATTTTTATTTCATATAAGGCATCTGTAGATGATGACTAAATGTATAGGGGATAGGAATGTCCAAAAGGCATATGAAAAAAATTAAGTGACCACAATGACAGGGAAAGTTGTGCAAGGAGAAGTTTGGAACACAGCCAGGATTCATAGGATATATAATGTGACATCACCGTGGAGGGGTAGTAAATGTATAGTTGAGGGTTTTGAAATGTCACCGAAATTGCATTGGTCTTAAAGAGAATGACTAAAGATGAGCCAAGTAAGGACATCAGTAGAAGGATGATCTGAATGGTAGATGCAGAAAAGTGAGTACTGCAGTGAATACAAGAATATTCCAAAGAATGGCTACATGAAGAAGAAGGAGAAGAATGAGAAGGAGGATAAGGAGAAGAAGAAGGAGGAGGAAGAGAAGGAGGATAAAGAGAAGTAGAAGAAGGAGAAGGAGAAGAAGAAGAAGTAGAAGAGGAATGAGAAGAAGAAGAAGTAGAAGAAGAAGAAGTAGAAGAAGGAGAAGGAGAAGAAGAAGGAGGAGAAGAAGAAGAAGGAGGAGAAGGAGAAGAAGAAGAAGGAGAAAAAGAAGAAGGAGAAGGAGAATAAGGCGAAGGAGAAGAAGGAGGATAAGGAGGAAAAGGAGAATGAGGATAAGGAGGAGAAGGAGAAGAAGAAGAAGAAAGAGAAGAAGGAGGAGAAGAAGGAGAAAGGAAAACTGTGGAAGATATACAAAGATCGAGATATACAAATACCTAATAAAGAAAGACAACTGAGAACACTGGACTACCTTACAGGAAAAATGGGGTGTTAAGGAAAGTAAATTGTTACAGGATGATTTTTAGTGGTATGTAAGGGAGACATGTGAGAAACCCAAGGAGCTGGCATCAGCATGGGATATGCAAATGATAACATTACACAGGTGGTGCTGCACTTCAATCAAGCATTCAAGGAAATGACTAATGAGGAATGAGAGTTGGTGGAGATATAAACAGGATATCAAAATATATACATATGTCAGGGGATGCAAGGCCATTAAGAATTCTGACAACAACAACAATAACAAGATACTAAAAGAAGGGAGTAAGCTGAGAGGCTGTGAGCTGAGGGCATCATGGAAACTCTGTAGATGTGGAAATGAGGGCAATCTGAGCCTGCCCTTCCATGATGCACTGGTGGGACTTCATTATTTGACATTTTGGAGTGGCAACCACTAAGGCATGAAAGCAGACAGAGTAGCTAAATTAACACGATATTCAGTTGAGGAGACTGGGAAGGGTTAGGAAGTTAGTATAAGCTGACAGATGATGATTAAGTATTGACAGAATGTGTGGAAATATTCTTTACTATTATGGCTGAAACAGGAAAGTGTTTGTATATTTGGAGCAGGCAGGGTTGTGTGTGTGTGTGTGTGTGTGTGTGTGTGTGTGTGTGTGTGTGTGTGTGTGTGTGTGTGTGTGTGTGTGTGTGTGTGCGTGCGTGTGTGTGTGTGTGTGTGTGTGTGCATGTGTGTGCGTGTGTGCGTGTGTGTGCGTGTGTGTGTGTGTGTGTGTGTGTGTAGTGTCATGGAGTTGTGTATGAAGAAGATGAGGGGGGTTGTAAGGTAAAACTAAACACTGAATGTTAAATATTATATGTAGTATATTTATAATTGCTGTGAAATGCAATATACGGATCTCCTATCTAAAATTTTTAATAAAGTAAAAAATATAATGGAAATAGTAGAAATCAGCATTTGAAGACAGACTTCAAAGTCTTTACACAATATGTCATTAAGATCAATCATTAAGATCAATCCCGGAATACATGATGCTTTAACAGTTTACTTAGATTAGAGGTGTAGTTTATGGAAACTTTGCCATCCTTTTATAGTATATCCTGCAGAATGACAAAAAAGTTTCCTTTTGTAATGCTAATGCACAATCTCATTTTGATGGATGCATAAATTTTATGAGTGCATTCTTCAGTTATGAAGACACCTGGGTACTGGTCCCATTGAAATATCCTTTACTATATGTAAACATATTGAGTAAGATCATTATGCTAACACTAGTCAACCACTACTAAAATCATTCTCATCAAAATGACCGTAATTTATTTTATTTATTTTGCATTTGTTGACCGGGAAAGTCCGACTGGTGCGAGGTCCATTTACAGCAGAGTCCCGGGGAGAAATGCTCCACTATTATACTATATATTCAGTGATAATATATGCAATACTAGATATTATTTACAATACAAGATATTACATGAAAGAAAAATATGATTAAAGTGATTTGTTCAAAACTAACGAAAGGACTTCATTGTAACAATACAATCATCAGATACATCGCATATGCCAGTATAAACAGACAATATTTTTTGCTGAGCAGGTTTGAGCGTGAGCACAGGAAGGCCCTGTATGGCAGTTTTGAGGAGAAGTTAGCACTGTAATATAGAGATAGTAAGCAGAATATAGAGTAAGGTAGGAAGTATTTGAGGAGAGCAGGGAATCATTTATGTGATGCAAGGACAGAGCCAGGAATGCAAGAGGTGTGATTTGAGTGATTTTTTGAAGAGTGTGATAGAAGGTGCTGAGGAAATATTCTGGGGGAGGTTATTCCACATTTTTGCTATGGTATGAGCAAAAAGAGCTTTAACTGCAGTGTTGTTGGCTTGAGTTATATGCAGAAGGGTTTTGTTGGATGAGCGGAGTGGGTGGTTTGCTGAGTATTGGTTAAGTAGTTGGTTCAGGGCAGGAGTCTTGTGGGGATTCTTTAGGATGTTATAGGTGAGGACTAGTTGGTGGTGACTAATTAAATGAGGAAGTTCTAACCAATGTAGCTCTTTTAGAGCAAGGCAATGATGGCTAAGAAAAGCAGAGTTATTGGCAAATTTAGCAATCTTATTGTAACATGACTCTATCTTATATCTATAATATCTTGAATTATATGGTGAATGGCTGAAAATCTGAAGTTGCTGGGTTTTTTTTCTTACCCCCTTGTGATAAAAAATATATGAACCATATCATCTAAATTACATACAAAATTGATGCATAATTGGTTTAACATAATTAACTTTTTTTACTTATACATTCATAAAATGAGAAAAAAATACTACAAAGTCAAAAGCGTACTAAGGTTTTTTAAAGAAATCAAATAAAGTCATCAATGTAAAGAGCAAGTGTTTATTGTAGACCTCTGTGTATACCAAAGTCTTGAGATCTACATCATGTCCTGTCCAGTGGACTGAACACTTCACAGTTAAGACAAATGAGAAGTACGGAAGAAGACAGATGTAATTTGTGGATTTTTATGTATGGAACATATTTTATTTTGAAGTACATATTTGGATGATGAATCTCAGGTTTTCACATAGAATACAGTCAACTGATGGAAATGGGTTAAACTGCATTAAGGTATTTGCAGCCATCTGAGTCAAAGACTTTTTTTCATCGCTTTCTGTAATGTTGTAATGTAACTGTTTCACCTTATGATGCTTACTTTCCTGTGGACTACAGCCAAGCTTATTATTGAATACAATTTATAATAAAGTGCTAAAAGTAAGTCAGGCTGTTTGCCAGAAAGACAGCTATTTGGTGTGAGCTAGAATTGTGTATTGCCAAGATATAATGCTTGGAATATTTAAGTCCTTAACCCAATTTGCAACATCCTTGAAGGAACATTGAAAGAAATCTTAATTTTAAAATAACCTTGCACAAGCCATTTTTTCCTATTATTTGATGTATAAATTATTGTGAATGACTAATTTACTATATATGGTAATCTCCTGTATGAATTTTTGCAGCTGCGTCTGATATCATTCTTCATTCAATGTTAATTTTTTTGTAATTGTTGAGCTGTCATCCATTTAAGAAGCAAATGATAGAAAAGGGATTTAAATTAATCCCGTGGTGTTTTTTGTCAAGTTTTGAGTGTTTGGGAACCTTGCTGTGCCTGTAGAAAGTAGCTGAGGGACACTTTCTTCTGGTCAGCCAGTTCTGTTGTAATTTTTTACAGTGATCTAAAGTAATGCTTGGCAGGATATCAAAAGTTTTAATCAGGGCTGATTAATGTTTCAATATATAAATTCTCTGTTCTGCTTTGAGTCTGCTGTACCACTGAACAGGCAATGAAGAATAGACCTTTATTTCCTGATGTATTACATTTTCTATAACTGGGTAACTTAATCTGACCATTTACTTCTATAATTAAATAAGGTTAAAAGACTGAGATGTAGTGTTAACATTCTGTGAACTATAACTAAAATCTCCAAAAAGGATGGATTGTCCCTAACAGAACACTGATGTTTGTCCAAAACTGAATTTGCAAGTCAGGATAGCATTCAATGAAAAATTTTAAACAAAGTTACAGAGTTATGAAACATCCATTACAAATATTTATTGGGTCTACTAGTATCAAATAGTGCCATAAATAACATGAAGTTTATTGTCTGCATAAATGAATAGTGTATGAAACAGACTTTAATCTGAGACCTGAATATGTATTTTTTTCAGGCTTATTTAAGGATTGGCAGATATCTTGTAATAAAATTATACCTGATTTATACTTTTAAGGATAAGAAATAAGCTGACAAAGACTGTGTAAGAATGGTTTCTAAATGTGTGTAGACTTCTGGGTGTCATTATTATTATTATTATTATTTATTTTTTTTTTGTGAGTTGTTTCAGGTTGCAGGGATGACTTTTATGTATGTCTGTATATGTATATATGTATATATGTATATGTGGGCATGTGTATGTGCGCGCGCGCGCGTGTGTGTGTGTGTGTGTGTGTGTGTGTGTGTGTGTGTGTATATATATATATATATATATATATATATATATATATATATATATGTATATGGGTCCCCTTCAGTAGATCGAACGTTTATAATTTCGAACCACATATGGCCACGGAACTTGTAAAAGTCCAGTCTGACTGAATTTAGATCTCTGTACAGAGGGGAAAGGGAAGATTTCCTATTTCCGCAATATAGTGCGATCTCGGAGTTGGTATATTTAAGG